>NC_142200.1:79350154-79548487 GCF_049639895.1 Pseudopodoces humilis
GAAGTTGTGGCTCATTTCTGCTGGTAGAGCAACTAGAAAAAAATTGGCAATCAGTACTGATGGCTTTTGTCCATAAGCCTTTTTATTTTCTAAATACATTCGCACTGTTTTCTCAGTTACAAAAGTAACAAATTTGAGACAAGCTCTGCTGATGTCTTGTGGGTGGACCAACCAAATACTCTTCCTAGACCACCAGACAATTAGCTCTACAGCACTGCAGAAAACATTTTCCTGAGGTTTATGCATTTCTTGGAACATTGGCTCAAGGCTCTTTGAAATTGCAGAAGGTTGAATAAACAAAATGTAAGACAAAAATCCTTTAGTGATATTTTACAACCAGTATCAAAATATCGGCAATTAAGGGTGCACACCTCCATTTTGATTTAAGCTGTTATTTACAAGGATTTATGCCTCTAACTTCCTTACTTTTTTCTAATACTCTAGAAACTATTCAAAGGAGGTTTGTGACTACTGGACTTTTTGATATTTTTCTGACACAATAAATATTTACCCATTTCAAATTATATTTTTCAAGAAAGAACTTGAGCATATCACTGGAATAATAACATTTATTATTATTTTTAATATAACAAAGAGATGGAAGATGGGATTCTTTATGTGTCAATGTCTGTGTGCTGAACAAAAGCTGAGTAATGTCAGCATACTGTAGCTCTTTTCCACAAAAGAAATTTTGAGTAATGTTACGCACTTGGTTTACTGAAATGGATTTAACATACTGCATATCAAACAGCAGCTCGCCCTTCCTGTCCTTTTGTAAGAGAATAATGTTGTGCTTCAGCATGTGGATAATTTCTCTTTGTGCTAATCACTGAATTAATGAGATTTACAGACCAATTTCTTCCTCTGGTACTCCTTTATTGTATTGATGCACACACTATAGCTATTTAGCCACTAGAGAAGAATAGGTGAGAAGGAGGTGACTTGTTTATTATGAACACTGAAAAGATATTGTGGATTATTATCAATGTCTTTATTTATTTTAAAATATTTGAATAAAAATAAAAAAAATCCAAGTTTTCAGAAGTTCTTCACACTTCTGATTTCTATGAAAATTAATTAGATCGTAATAGCTAAATATTTTGGAAGTGAACTTATTTTTATTTAGAAGGTTCCCCATACAATTAAACCCTACATATCCACTTCAAAGCTTTGAATCACCTAATATATTGAAGTAGGTAACTTCACATAAGAGGACATAAGTACTGCTAATCAGGTAATATAATTTAACTAATACACTTTATCATTAAAAACATACCATTTATTAGCATCTACAACTTTAATGATATTTTTATCACTATAGATGAATATTCTTGTGCAAGGATACCTAGGAAGTATATGGGTTCACATCTGTGAAATTGAGGTGAATAGTAATTTCCAAAAGAGACAATGTTCTCTTAGAAGTTTGTGTATAGTCAAGCCATGCAAAATTATTTTATTATGCTAAAAATATATACACATCCCAGAAATATATAATTATTTTTTAAAAAATATAAAACAGGCACAAAAGAAATATGTTCCAGTAGAGTAGTATATCTATCAGCACTCTTTTTTTTTAAATTTGTGTTTATTTTATTCTGTTGGGAAAACTTGGTGGAAATTGGAACATTTATTTAAAATCCAGATGAGATTATGGTATTTTGGGTAAATCTGGTGCATTTTGGTGCATCCCATGTTGACAGTGGTAAATATTGCATCAGCTCCTCTAGTTTTTTCTTCCTTCAGTGGAAAATACTCACTACATAATGAGCCTGCCAAATAAATAACAACTTCTCTTGTCCTTCTCCAGATTCTTTTCCCCTATTATTAGTTTTGATACTGGGTGACATAAAGGAACAGAGTGTCCTATATAGTAGCATAAGTGTTAAGCTGAAAAACATCTTAAGGAGCTCAGACTGTAGCAAAAAAAAAAGCACAAATGGATTCAGAAAAATGAATTTGTATTTCTTAGGAAAAGCATTCCTAATCCTCCCACTATTCTTTAAATCCATGCCTTAAGAATTGACCAAGGACCTTAACAAATATCCCAAAGCATACTTTACTTCAGTATGCAGAGGAATCTTCCATCAAAGCAACATCTGTTATAATTGCTTAAAAATATTCTTTCTTTTCCGGTCACTTTACTGTCACATGGAGAGGTTTATTGAGCTACAAGTTTCCATATTTGCCCTCCACCTGTCTCTCTGCCACTGTGTAAGCATGACATTCAAGAATTTGATTTATAATGATATTTTAGGACCAATAATTGAATTTTGTGCTGACATTTGGTATCCTATTTTTCCAAGACTACAAAAATTTTTTTAGATGGTGATATAAAACTGGAGAAATACATACTCTAATGCTGATTTGAAATAAATGGTTTAGTTCTTTGTATTAATTTGTGCAAAATGTACTTTGGCTTTGGCAACCCTTTCAGTCCTTTTATATCATCTAATACTAAGTGTGTTTGTAGGAAAAAATCAGTCATATGCCCTCAAAAACTACAAATGTTATTTGGGACTGATAGTACAAATGTACACACAGATACATTTGCATTTTGAAGCACTGAGAGCTACTAATGGCTTAATCCAGTCAATCAAGTACAAGTACACTGTGTGTAATGACTACATACAGTCAGATGAAGAGACTTGCCCACCATGCCTGGTGGGACACTGTCAGGGAACAGGATCACAAAAGCATTTATTTGTTTGCAGTTTCTTCTGTATTTATTATGCTTTGTGTAAATCATTAGCACACTAACACTACCTGGGTAGTGCTATGAGTACAGGTTGCTGTTAGCACCTTCTGCAAGAGAACACATGGCATGTTCTGTACAGAGATTTTTGTCCACTGTCTAGGCCTATCTTTCAAGTGGAAAGACCAACATATGCTGAAAAGAACGGATCCTTCATGGCTTTTCTTGGAATTAGATCAGACTCTAAAAGAGGCAGACAAGTATCCCATAATATTCTGTTTCTTTTTCTTTATGCCTCTTCCTGTGTTACAAGGCTATGGGAAGCCTACAAGCTCTCACTGATTTAATTAGTTATCCCTTGTTCGAAATGTTAATAGAACTGCTACCAGTTTAAGTTTGGCCCACTTAGGCCAATTTTTATTTTTCTCAAGGGAATAGAAAGAGACATGAACATTTTCAGACATGATACTGTAGTTCAATGGACTTAGAGCTTCTGATTCTGTACATTGGGCCCTACTGATATTGAACAATGTTTTGCCCATTGTATCAATCCATAGATCTAGGTCACTCTCCTTCTTTCCTTAGAGCCCAACAGTGAATGTAGCTAGTGAGTGTAATAACTTGTTACAAGCATAGTACTGCTCTTGAGAAAAGATAAATCACAACTGGATTTGGTGGTATATTTCAGTCATGGCCCATTTTCTCTAACTAAAAAGTGGCAAATTTAAACTTCTACACAACAGTTCAAGTGTTTAAAAGAGCTGTTTCAGACAGCATGAAGTGCAGTGGAAAAAAGAAATACCTTGTGTTTCTGAAAAAGCCCAAGACTTTTGTAACTCTATGATTCCATCTACTCAGATAAAACAATCTCCTATTTTCAAATGCAAGTGTGCTTGGAAGAGATTAATCTTGAAACTTAAATTATTATGAGTGTTTTAAATTCCTCTTTCAAAACTTCAAAAATCTTTACTTTCATGTTTCTTGTCTAGTTTTCTTTTTTTTTTTTTCAAAAACAGACAAATTCAAATTCTGAGATAGCAATCTCAGCAGTAAATATTACAAAAGAAATAATAAATTACTCAGGAAATAGTGACTGAAAATCTCATATCTCAAAGTTCCCCATTCCCTTAAAAGCACCACATTTTTTCAGCTCAAGAGCAGAAAAAGAATCTTGTGATCATTTACTGAGAAACTAGCATAATTTTTGTTTAGCAGAGTGTACGCCAAATACTTGCAAAATAGTGTGACTTATATTCCAGACAGATCTGAGCAAATATTTATCCATAATACTCACACACACATTCAAAGAACTTGCAGCCTTTATATGGACACATCACAAGGAAGAAAGAAAAAAGAAAATACCAGATTTTTTTTACTGGTTGATTGAGTATAAATTATTTGATCAATCACAGTGTTTTTGCACTCTGTAGGTATCTTAAAATGCAAGGCATTTTTAATGATTGATAATGTCTCCCTCCAGTGTAGCACTTCAAGAGTATAAAACTCTTCAGAGCCTGCCACGGCAAGGGATAATAATTCAACGCACAGTAATGCCAGCTACCACATATCATCCATCAGCTTTTTCAGTGGTAGCAAACCACTAGACATGAACATCAAGGACAGTCTGTATCTCAAAAGATTCAGCTTGAGGCAGCTTAACTGTTTTACTATTGTTAACTGTCATCTGAACTGTGACATGCTGCTTTCACTACTTCTAACTGATGTCAAAATGAAGAGCATAAAAGTAACTGAGTAAACCACCAGAACTGAAGTAGTTCCTTTGTCTAATAGCTTTATACCTACAAATTGCTTAATAAGAAAAATACTGGTCACAGGTTGTTTTTGTGTAAAAAAATAGTTGACTGTTGTTGATGGACAGAGTTCAGTGAAGTAATTGCAATCACATAATAAGTTAAATCCTGAATATTATGTCCTGCACCGATGGCTGCCTGGGAAACAGTCCCTTGAAAAAGGATCTTGCGCCACCAATGATCTGCAGTTAATTCTCCTTGGTGAACCATACTTGTGTCTATTTTCAGGACTTTTGTGTGCTTACTATTTTTAGAATTAAATGGCAAAGGGTTTTCAAAAAGTGTTTATAACACACGTTGATGGTGGTTTTTATTATAGTGTGTTCTACATTTCTGCACTTTTCACCATCTTATCACTAGGACAGTAGTTTTTGGTTCAAGGTTTTTTGGATAGTTTCTGGGCGGCTTTTTTTAAGGAAAGCTCTCATCTGCACTTTTTTCACCACTGCCGTTAAATAGATCCTGTGATTTATGTACTTTGTCACTAACATGTCATAAGAGTTGCAGTCTGGTCCCAGGAAATTTTTCATTACTTTCTTTGGCAAAGATACTCTGTATCACTGTTCATGCTGTAATCTGGCAAAGCTTTTGTGTTTGTGTATTCATGCAGTTGGTGAAAAGACCCAGTTGAGCTTTAAGCACTACAATGGTTATAAAGAATTTTACTTAACTGAACACAATTTTATCATTTTATGTAAAAATGTGGCCCAAGGGTCAAGTGGCCTGCTGATCACTCAGAACTGTGGACCTTGGTAACCTGAGAAAGCTGCAGTAGGTGTTTTTGACTCAGAAGAGGGAAAACATTGGCTTCAAAATAATGAAGAACTCATTTGAAGAAGATACTCCAAATGGTTATCTCTTCTCTAGATAAATTATCTCAGCATTAAAATTACATTTCTATGTGTGAATGTATAATCTTCAGAAAAGTAAAACAGGAATTAGAGTAAAATTCTTGAGCAATATTTTAAAATAATTGTTGATAAATTTCCTGTTGCTTACAGCAAAATTGCAAGTCCTTTTGCTCATTTGTTTTAGGTTAATAGTGCTGCACTTCAACTATAACCTTTTATTAGGTTTTCAAAGAAAACTGCTATATCAATTGAAACTTGAATAATTTAGAATTTTAATGCACGTTTTCTTGCATTGTCTTTCAATTTAATCCCATAGACATATTTCAAGGAGTAAGCATATTTCTAATCTTAGAGAGCAGAAAGGAAATTTTATGTGTCTTCTCTGGAGAAAGTTAAACAATTTCTGTTTGTGCTTATGATGGACTTTGATCTTTTTCACCTTAAGAAAAATAACATAATATCCTTAATTTTGCACAAAGAGAACACAAAAATTAATAAATGAAAGGAATTGCATATTCTGTTTCTGTTGTTTCCTTATTTGCACCTACCTGTCCAGCTGAAATGTCCTCTGCTGAAAGTAATACATTATAAAGCATTACTTATACTGACACTGGCAGAATATATTAGATCAAGGTAAAGGAAAAAGTATAGAAACTGCATATCCCAGGTATTCAGCTCTGAAGTATTTTTTGTTTGATCTACTCTTAGTTGTTTGTGGATTTGTTTTATGACTGTTTAGGAGTTAATTCTTCCTCTTTTATCTATAAAATTACCCTAACTTGTTTTCAGTTTAACAGTACTCATTTGGATTGCAAGATGTTTTTCCACACTTTTAAGTTCCTGGATAACCAGTGATTCATCCTCTAGTTTTTCTGATTTTATTTTTACATTGGAAATATTATATGCACTTAATGATAAATTAATATTTATTTCTGCAAAAAATTTGAATCATTCTACTCATATTTCAGGCTTACTGCACTTTGATGTAGGAGTTCTATATCTGAATCCCTGAGTATCTAAAAACTAATCTGTATGTGACAAGAGAGGCAAATGTATAAATGCCAAAAGATTGAAGCCTTTTCCTGGTAGAAAATTATGGGCAAATCTTTATTAGCTTTCACTTTACCATATGTCTGCAAATAATGATTATGACATTAATACTTTGTCTATACTGAAGAAAGGAAGTAAAGAAGAAAAAAAATCAATATTAGTTTCATACGGACCTGTTCTAGTCTTCTTGCCATAGCATAAAGATGTCATGGCTAATTCTGGTTTATAATGAGGTCACAGAAAGCAGAAGCAATTATGGACTCAGGTGAATGACAGAAAATGAAGACCTCTCCCAGCTGGAGAATGCTAATAACATTAATCCCTAGCAAAAAAAAAAAAAAATACAGGCTGAAGTTGCTTGGGTGGGGGAAGGTGCAGAATTGGAAGGGTAAAAAACCACTAAAATTTAGAGACAAGTAAACCTCAAATAATGTTTTTGCATTCTCCAATAGCTTTCTCTGATATATGTAAAACATATTTTGAAATATCCTTTCCCTTTTTCTGTGCTGCCTAACTCATAAACTCATACATTTTCTTCTTTCCAATACATTCAAATGTCCACAAATTAATTTTCCAGCATTCTTAAATATCTAATTTCTTATGAAGACAATATTCAGAAATAAACTGATATCATCCAGTGCTGCTGGATGAGATGGCATCATTTCAAGATTATTAACCTACTATTTTGACTTCCTATGTTATTTTTTCTGAGTAGTTCTTTGAAAACCAATAGAATTTTTAAATTCTTTTATTAGTAGCTGTAGTTGATTAAAACATGAGAAAAACATATTTTTGTTTGCATAATTCCATAGTACTTTGAATGTCATGCCTGGCTTTAAACACTTGAAAAAGTGAATCAATCTTAGAATCATCAATCATGCATCAATCAATCATGCATTAGAAATGCATGATGGGGAGTATATATTTTTCTATTTTCCATTCCAAGTCAAATTTCTGGGAAAAATAAACAGGTCTACAAGGTAAATCATATATATATATATATATGATCCAAATGGATATTAAACTGACAATGATGGGTTAAAAAGCAGTTAACCAGAAGTTTTGGAATGTCTTTGAAAACAACAGGTGTTTCTCTTTCCTGCAAGTAGCAAAAGCAATCTATTAATATGAAATGGTTTTTGAACAATACATGCAATAAAGAGCCAGAATGCACAAAGTGCTGGGGTTTTGATCAAACACACCTCCTGGAGACTGTTCTGAAACCTTATTAATGAAAAGCAGATCCAAGGAAGAACAGATTTTCCTAGAGAAAAAACATATTTAAATATGGTTCTAATCTCAGTTAAACACGGTCAGAGAAGAAGATAGCAAAGCAATTACTGATAGATCAAGCTCAGATTCCAGAGAGTACTAAAAGAAATAAAAACTCTATCATGGAAATGTATCTACATATTGGAAAACTCTTTGGGAATGCTTAATGCCAGCAGTACCATGTGCACTGACAAAAGTGTTCTAAAATGCAATGGACATGACAGCTGCTAGAAGGCATTTGAGTAAATGGTAAATGCAAAATGTGACTGAAAAATATCTAAATTACAAGTATAAGAATTTCATTTTGTGGAAGAAACTCAAATTCTAATCAGAATTTTCTCAAGAACATACCCTTGGTGCACAGAAATATTCAGTGCTTGTAAACTTGAATAGGTCTTCGTAGAGAAGAACTGTATTTAAATTTATCAGCTTGCTGAAGCAAAAGATGAAATGTTCCTTTATTAATTCTTGATTTTTTTTCAGGAAACAAATGGAACTGAAACCTTTTGTTCATTTCTTTTTCATTCAGCTTCAAAAACAGAATACAGAGCTGATACAAACTGAAAAGACTAATAGAAAGGTATTAGAGCTAATAGCAATTTGCATTAAAAATCTCAAAATCTTAAAGAACACAACTGGTATTGCACTTCACGGTAGCATGATCCAGTGCGGTTCTTTTTGCAAACATGCACACATCAGAGTTATAATTCAGTGCAGAAAACAGATATGTAGTGCAAATGCATAGGGAAAAAATGTGGCTGTTGGCACAGACAAAATGGATATATGAATGATATCCATGACCCCAATACAAGATTTATCTATGCCAGAGTTCTGGAAAGTGGGAAGGCAACAGTGGCAGCTGCTGGTGTGGGAGCAGTTGTTCCTCACATTTTCCCATCTGCCAGGCAGCAGGAGCAAGAGCAAGCAGCTGAGCTCACCACAGCTTCCCTGTGGCTTTGTATTCCTGCTCCAGCCATTCTCAGATTCTCATCTACAGAGATGCAAAATTTAATTTTTTCTATGTTGGTGAAAGAGGTCTTGAGCCAGCTCTGGTATCTCTCTGAGTAACTTGAAAAATTTATTGAGGCAGCTAAACTGCTGGTCATTGTAAAAGCTCCCATTCTCTTTTACCCTCCATGATATTAAATGAAAAGGTTTTTGTTTGTACATCTATGCTGTCTACACATGCACGGACCAGAACATTCCTTCCTAACTTTGGTCATAAAAGTTCTATGAAAGGTAGTCATAAGAATTATCAAGTGTTTCTGGGTTTCTAAATATGCAGGGAAATGTTACTATTTCATGCTGTTGCAATCTTTTTATTATCAAATCTAGAGTCCTTACAGCCTTAGTATTGCAGACCTTGGGACAATCTGAGAGGTCTCTTTAGATGATGTTGGAAAACAACAGATGATCTAAATCACATCAGATCTATCTTTTGACCTTCTGTCAATCACTCTTTAAATAAACAAATGTTTCTTATTCATATGCATAAGCTTCTCACCCTCATTCAGAAGTCAGATTATCTCAGCTACCAGAAGGGGAATATGTAAATCCTGTTAGATGGCTTGCTTTAAAATGAAATAAGTCACCCAATACAGCTTTATCAGCAGCTATTCAGTTTGTATAGTTAGCAGATGAAGCACTTTGGCATGTTTCTAAGCTTTTCTAGCTAAGTTATGCAAACCAGCACACAGAATACAGTTGCTACAGCAAAACCATGATTACTATCTAGACCCCACTCCTCTTTCTTCCTCTACACTGCCCTCACCAGGAGTAAACCCAACAAAAGAAATAAACACTGCAAAATTAATTTGGGATCTACTTATGTAGGAGTGGAAAGGAGGGAACAAACAGCTGTTTTCACTTATGAAAGAGTTGGGTATGCTGATTTACCCTATTAATTTCCACCCCAAAGTAGTTTAAGCAGAGGATCAGCTCCCTTAAGGGAGTTATCTGTGGCATGACCTAGGAGAACCAAGCAGACAGGTGAAGATCTGAGATGAGCATGAAGGGCTTCACAAAAATCACACAGGTAAGGACTTGATGGATAGGTAAGTTAGACAGCAGTGAGGTTTATAAATGAAGCAGGAGTAGAATCAAAGAATCATAGAATGGTTAGTGTTGAAAGGGACCTAGTTCCAAACCCCCTGCCATGGACAGGGAAACCTCTGTTAGACCAAGTTTACATGTTAGAGTGAAGAACTTCCACCTATATCTAATCTACTCTGCCTTGAGTAAGGATGAGGCATCCCCAGCTAAGGGATGAACATGAAATTAGTGCTCCACAGGGAGGGAGTCAGCTCCAGGCTCCATAATGATCCTGGCATCAAAGGAAAACAAATTCATATCCCTGATATTCCTCCTACCCATCCATCCTTCTGCCACTTAATGTTGTACTTTTACTTGCTCATTTGGTAACATATTACAAGAATTCATCTTTCATCCAGAAGCTTCAACTCACTTTCTGTTGTCTCTTTGTAACAAAAAGAAGAACTCATTGTAAATGTGGAAAATTCCAGAACTGGGAAATGAGGGGTATGGGAGAAAACAGACATCAAGAACTGCTCTAATCACAGAGGAGCAAGTGAGCTCTCTATGGATTACTAATATTCAAAGATTCAAAATAGTCAATGTTCAAAATTATTCCCCAAAATATTATTAAACCAAAACGTGCTTAAATGTTAATACCAAAAAATTGATGTATTTTATTTTAAATTATATATTTTATTTAACAGAAAAAAAGGCAAAGAGAAAGAAAAAGAAAGAAATAGAAAAGGATGTGGGGAGCAGATGGACAGGCGGAGTGACAGAGACATATTAAGAAAAAAACATATCACTACTTCATGGGTCCCAACAATGTCTTGTCCATCCCCTCCACCTGATCTTCTTGGTGGTTAGGTTCCCCCACCAAAAAAGTATAGAATCCAAAGGATTAATATATGTTCAGGCCAGGGGGTAACACCCTGGCGCCTCTCCTGGGAAGGGCAAGTTTGACCACCTGTCTTGCAAGACTGTGAATCAGTTGAAGCATTTTGGATCATTTGCAGCGTTCTGGTGCAAGGCCTCAGGAATGAGTCTGAGGGAACTCCAGGGGTCTTTGATGGATTGTGACACCTCCTCTGCTGCCCCTTCACATGCATGTCCTGTGGATGTGTCTTCCTCAGGGTGGGAGGCGGTTTCACAGCTGAGCCAGTTCATGTAACGGATGATGAGTGTTCACTGCTGCTGACAAGAAGCTGCTCTTCAAACCAAAGACCCTCCTCCTCCCCACTTTGAGGGGCACAGGGGTCTGTGCAAGCCTTGCTGCAGATAAACCTGGAGGCATGGCCTCCACCCTGAAACTGCTGAGTTTGATCCTCCTGTGAAAGTTTCCTCCCAGCCGTATAAATTACTTCGCAGAGTGGAAATGCTTAAAATAATAGTGTCACTTCTTCTTATCTGGAATAGCCTTAAGCATTTTAACTCACTGTTAACATGGCCTCAGCCCAGGGGCCATGTTCAGGGTGCAGTGGTCTTCCATGTAGTTTTTGTTAAACAACTTTGCCATAGTAGGCAAAAGTCCTTCAAAAAAATGGTTGAAGTGATAAACCACAACATTTCAGTCTCTGACTGGAGGTATGAACCGAACTGCTTAATTCATACTTCTGGAAAAATTATAGTTATGTTTCTTCTTGCAAAAAAGTCATGTCTGTTTGTACTTCCACTCGTGTGACTGTGGTAACATGTCAAGCCATAAATATTTGAAATATGCAGATGAATTTTAAAGAGTTTGAAGAAAAACAATGAGATTGATCAGACATTCCAAATGAGAATTGAAGTAGTCTATCTGGAAGAGAGGTTGGAAGAGAAATGTTAAATCTCTAAACACATAAAAGACAGCTGTAAAGCAAAAGAGTATAATCTGTTCTCCATGTGCACTGTCAATAGAATGATAGTAATGGATTTGAAAGGGAATAATGCAGGTTAATGTCCTAATCTGAAGGAAGAAAAATACTTACGGTAAATGTAATTATACACCTTAATGAAATGTCTTTAAAGATTGTAATATCTCCATCACCCAAAACTTTAAAACAAGTAAGAAAAATATGTTATGAAAGTTGATAGTTGTCATGGCTTAACCCCAACCTGCAACTCTGTATCAGTCAGTCTGTCACTCACTACACTTCCCACTTTCTCTCCACTAGTGGGGAGGGAAATGAGAGAAAGGAAAAAAATAAACCTCATGGGTTGAGATTAAAAGAGTTTAATAACTGAAACAAAATACATATGATACTACTAGTACTAATATTATTACTACTACTATTACTACTACTAATTTATAAAAGTATTGATAATTGTAGTGAAAAAGAGAGTTTTATACCTGATCTCCCACTACAGCAGATCATTCTCTCTTTTTCACTACTTCAGGAACCTGAAGATACACAGGTCCATGGGACCTGATGAGATACATCCAAAGATCCTGAGAGAGTCAGCTGAGGAAATGACTGAGCCACCATCCACCATATTTGAGAAGACATGACACTCTGGGGAAGTTCCTGGTGACTGAAAAAGGGGAAATATAATGCCTATTTTTAAAAAGGGAAATAGGTAAAACCCAGGGAATTACAGGCCTGTCAGCCTTGGTGCCCAGCAAGATCATGGAAGAGATGCTTCTGGAAACTATGCTAGGACACATGAAAAATGAGATGATTAGTGACAGCCATTACGGCTTCCCTAACAGGAAATTGTGCCTGACAGATTTCTTTTCTACCTATGATGAGGTTACAGCAATGAAGAATGAGAGAAGAGCAGCTAATGCCATCTACCACAACTTGTGCAAAGTATTTGACACTGTCCTGTGTGACATCCTTTCCTCTAAACTGTAAAGACACAGATTTAATGGACTGACTACTAGGTGTTTAAGGATTTCGCTGGATGGTTGCACTCAACAAGCTGTGGTCATGTGGCTCTATGTCCAAGTGGAGGCCTCTGATGAGTGGTGTTTCTCAGGGGTCGGTTTTGGGACCAGCACTGGTTAACATCTTTAACACAGACAGTGTTACTCAGCAAGTTTGCCAACACCAAGCTGTGTGGTGCAGTCAACATGCCAGAGGAAAGGGATGCCATCCAGAGGGACCTTGTCAAGCTTAAGAGGTCGAGCTGTGTGAGCCTCGTGCAGTTCAATGGGGGCAAATGCAAGGTGCTGTGCCTGTGTTGGGGTAACCCAAGCAGACATACGGGCAGGGAGATGAAGGGATTGAGATCAGCCTGGAGGAGAAGGACTTAGGGGTGTTGGTGCACAAGAAGCTGATCATGTCTTGGTGGTGTGCACTCACAGCCTGGAAAGTCAACTGTATCCTGGGCTGCATCAAGAGCAGTGGGGCCAGCATGCTGGGGGGGAGTGACTCACCCCCCCACCCCACTATTGTGAGACCATCTGAAGTGCTCCATCCAGCCCTGGGGCTCACAACTTAGGAAGAATGTGGACCTGCTGGACTGGGTCCAGAGGAAGGCCACAAAGATGATCAGAGAGCTGAAACATCTCTGAAACACCATGAATACAGGCTGAAAGAGTGGGGTTTACCAGAATAGAGACAAAGTCTGGGCTCATCTTACAGGAACCTTCCAGTAGCCAAAGGGCATTTACAAAAAGTCTGGAGAAAGACTTTTTGCATGGGCATGTAGTGATAAGACAAGGGGTGATGGCTTTAAATGGAAAGATTAGGCTAGATATTAGGAAGGCATTTTTACTGTGGGGGTGCTGAGACAGTGGAACAGGTTGCCCAGAGAAGTATGGCCCATCCCTGAAAGTACTCAAGGCCAGGCTGGAGTTAACTTTAACAACCTGGTCTGGCGGAAGCTGCCCCTACCCATGGCAGGTGGATTGGAACTAGATGATCTTTGAGGTTCCTTTCAAATCAAGTCATTCTATGATTCTACAGAATAACACCTGAGAGAAAGAAGTGATGCACAATAAGTGATGCTCACCACCCACTGATCAATGTTCATTCAGCCTCTCTCTGAGCATCTCTTGCTCAATTCAATACCAATTTATAAACGGAGCATGACATTCCATGGTGTGGAATATCTCTTCAGCCAGTTCTGGTGAGCTGACCTCGTCTTGGTTCCTCCCAGGTTTTTGTGCAACTCCTCATTGGCACAACATGGGAAACTGAAAAGATTTTCAAGTTCTAGTAAGCATTACTTAGCAACAACCAAAATATCACTGTGTTATCAACATTACTCTCACAGTAAATCCAAAACACAGCACTGTACCCACCTAAGATGAAAATTAACTCTATTTTAGCTGAAATCAGGATCATGCAAACATCACAGCCTCTCATGATCTCTTTCTGTTCTGCATTTCTGTGACTCCCGAGTGAATCAAAAATAGGATAAAAATTCACTGTGTATATCTATACGGAGATACATATTTACATATATGTGCTTGGATATGCAGATAGATTTTTCTAAAGAATACAGCCAATTTTTCTCACTAACCTAACAATTAAGATTTTTTTTGTCTGCAACACAAAGTGTGCTAGTAAAGAATATAGGAATGTTACATTTTTCAGAGCATTAGACAACTAAGGAAAGGTACCTAATAAGCCTTAAAAATGTGTGTAACAACTAATGACCCTTTCTCTCATTAAAGTAATTGAGACATATACTAACAAAGTCAATTTTTTCACCAATTTCTTCTAGGCTGAAGTGAAAGTGATTATGAAATATCTCTGTTAATGGGGTGCTAAGCCGACAAATGTTGGTTTACAGCCTATGCAGTTCATTAGCACATGCTTTATTCTCAGCTGGAGTCCTGATGACTTGAGTACAACTTTGTAACCCTCAGAAATATCAAACTCCCTTCAAGCCATCAAATATGTGGAAAAATCACGCAAGGTTTTCATTAGGTCTCCTTACCCTTCAGAGAGTATTTCTTTCTTCATGACATTTGTTTAAGCACAATGTTTTTCCATGTTCATGTAAAACACATGAGAATATATATTCTTGGTTGAAGGCTACTGCTCTAATGGGCAGACTGACTCATCCCAGCATGAAAATTCTTATCTTCTCTCATACATTATTCCCTGGGAAAAAAACAATTACATTGTTAAGAGTCCTGATATATTTTTAGAGTCCCTAGCTCAGTTTTGTTAACAAAGGAAATTAGCTGGAGACACTAAAATCTGGCAACTTAGACTTTGACCATGGTGGAGATGCAGATAAAATGCAGCTTGTTTATATCTGTATTTCAAATTATAGTGAACTAAAAAAAAAAAAAGTAGCGTGATTGTCTCAATTTCAGGGCTGCACAGAGAAATTATTTTTCTAGTGATAAATGATTTTCAAGCAAGAGTACAACTGGATATATTTATTGTAAGACAGAAAAGATAAAAGAGATTTTAGAAACAAAACAACACAGTCAGTTGTTTTGTGACATTTCTCAGTGGGAGAATCCATTGGCAGCTGTTCAACACCATTTGTAAGCTAACATTAAATTAAGTCTGAATGTAGACAGTCCTTAACCATACTCTTCCACCTAAATATTGACAACTTTTGGGTGATTTGATACCAAAAAATTTTATTTTACAACTGAATTCCTTACCTCATAAACTTTAAATTATTTAGGCAATCTTCTAGCCTTCTTTACTTACATGTAACTACAGCTCAGAATTATATTTAAATCAAAGAACATGCATATCACAGGACTGCCATAGGATGGTTTCTTCCTTCCCAGCCTGCAGATTTGTTGGTGTCATGAAGAACAGACAGACAAATAACAAGATGCTATTTACCACGTGTTTTATCACTTTTGGAGTGATTGAATTAGACCAGACTGGTAGAAACTGTAGATGTAGAATTTGAGGTGTGTACTCAAAGGCATCCAGGAGTTTCTCTCTGAAATATCCCTCACCAAGTCTGCCAGAACCTAGGACCAGTTTTTGGACCATCTGGGACCAGTTTTTTCTAATACCTTTTACCTTAATATCCAATAATTTTTTATTTAACTAAAATTTAAGTGGTTTTAGTCTTTTAATTTTTGTTTCATCAAGTTCAGAAAATTATTTCAAATAGGCATCCTAATATTAACTGCAATTTTATTAATGCTTAAATGACAAGATCTTTATTATATTAAGATTTATATGGGAAGAGTTTGTAAGTATGCCTGAATTCAGGCAATCTATTATTCAGAAGAAACACTTTCTGATCATTGTGCTTTATGGTTTTCACCCAATTCTAGTGTTTCTTCAATATAAAAATGCACATAGTAGTAGAGCAAGTACACTGCTTGCCTGGAGCTTCACAATTTGTTCTTCTCCTGTAGAGAAACCCAAGCATACTGGTAAAGCTGAGAATTTCCAGATCAGATATCTCAATTTTTTAGTCTCCTCTCTCGTGCTTTTACAAGAAATCAGACACAAGAAGGGCAGTTTGCTTTACTTTACTCCAAAAATTAGGTATATATAAAATCATTTCTTGTAGAACATCCTCCTCTCAATATGCTATTCCTTCTGGAAATCCATAAAAGTGTCTTGAAGTGATAATAATGCCTTTTAAAGTTAATGGATAAAGAGGATATTGCACTTTCCCTTAGAATAATCTTATAATTTTACCTTGATACTTTTATTTAATAAATAAGAAAAATTAATTTATTCCTTCTCTTCTTAATGATTGTGCTATGGCATACTGTCATAGCTCAATATCCAACACAATAATGATATTTATCTCCTTAGGTCTGTGCTAATTCTTCTGAACTTTAAATATTTTTAATTTCTGAATTAGATACAGGTACATGCCAAAAAATTATTTATTACAGTAAGAGAAATAGAGTTCAGATCCATTTAATGCAGATTTAGTAAATACATTAATTTATAAATAATAAAAGCACTAAACCATGTCAGCTACAAAACAAAACAAAGCAAAAAAAATATTATGGTAAAATATGTATCAGAGAAGAAAGAATTTAAAGAGAGATAAGCTGTTAGAAAGAGCCTTTGGCTTTGGGTTTTTTGTTTGTTTTAAGAAAAAGCAATTTATTCTGAGCATACAGGAAGTAGTGTTTGAAAGGAAAAAAGAATGTTCTGCATTACAAACTGGGCAGCTTATTTAGTCAGGTTTAGGTTAGCAGAAAAAGGTATATACTCCTTAAACCACTTTATTAAATGTACAAGCCAATTTATTGATTTGGTAAGTAAGGAGGGAAGGTAACAACAGGAAAAAATAGTTTAAAGGAACCTGGAATTAAGATTGTAGGAGAAAAGCCTACAACCACTTACACCCTGGATTTTGTTTCTCTTAGGACTTCGCATCTGACAAGTGACAGGCTCTTTGCTGTAGGGTTGATTACTTTGGTAACCTATCTGTGTTAAGAATGGGCACATAACCATAGAGAACAAAAGAAAGAAAACCAATGGCTGACCCAAAAAGTAGTGGAAATTTTTCCAAAGTTTTCAGACACTTTCATCAGTGCCTGGTCTAGCACATTTTGTCATGCTGGTATTCTCTTATCTTCAGTTCATAGCAGGAGGCTCTGAGATTTCTATTGCCTCTATTGCTGTTGGCTACTACTTTCTGTATGTAGGGCTTTATAAGCTGTCAAGGGCTAAGCTGGTTCATACAGCAATCCTTTGTTACAAAATAGCTTATTTGTTCATAGAGAGACAGTCTTTGAATTAAATTTAAAAATACTTACTGCCTTCTTACGTTTTATATCCAAAGGTGAAAGGAATATTTTTTTTATGTGCAATGCTAGTATACTGTCCTTGACCCTATGTATACTGCAACCATGCTATGCCACGACCTACAAGATCAAGGAAAACAAAGGGTTTTAGAGTTTGATCTGAGGAATGTAGCACTGTAATTTAAAACAAAGTGAAGTATGATTTGAGGACAATCTTTTCTTTGCTGGTTACAGAAGTTCACCTGCAGAAAGTTTTTCAAAGTAGGAAAGCCAAATGTGACCAGGTATTTGTGACAGTGGAACTAATGAAGACTTCTTCCAGATGCATTCCTTTTCCCTGAAGCTTTACCTGATGCATTCCAGTAGAAGAGTATATGAGCCTTCATAGGAAGGTTCTTATGAAAAACTGCTGGGAAGAAACCAACTGAGGCTAGTTTCTTCTGAAGAAAATATTGACTGGGTTCTCTCTGCTGTTTTCTCACTGGCAGCAGCAATTTGCATCTAATGGCTCATTTTCAAGAAGTATGAGACCTCTTTTTAGTTCCTGTGAAAATGGCCAATACACTTAATGCTTTAGAGTGCTATGAGGAGCAGACTGTGGGAAACACAAATGGATATCACAAACATCCCAATAATACAGTATTTCAAATGCGTGTGTAGTAGTAACATGAGATGCTTTTCTCTTCTCAGCCCTAGAACACTCATATCACCTCCAGAGGAATTGATAGGATCTCTCACATTTGTATATGTGGATGTGCCTGTATAAATACATATACATGTACACACACAGGAGGGACAACACGCAAATATCTCTCTGTTCAAGCTTCATGATGAGAAAATACAGTTTTTAGAAAAACACTCTATCACCTTTCCCACTTGCCATGAAGAAAGAGTACATCTAAAAGAAAATGACAAGAAGTGTCAACAGTATGATTCACATTTCTATCATTTCAGATTTGCACATTTTTTATACCTTTGTCTTACCTAATAGATACTTTTTAACCTCAGCTATGAGCTAATTATTTTTGATGGTACAAAATCAAACACAAGGCAATGCTACAATAAAATTCACTTACTGTGTGTGTTTTCTGTACTAATTAAGAAAATAATTTTCGGCTGTTTCTTCTCCTGTTTGTGAAATATAAGTTCAGATAACCTTGCACAGATAAGTGACTGATGTATGTAACTTAAAGAGGAATGAATGTTCTTCCTCACTGTAGTAGAAAGAGTAATTCTTGCACAGCATCCAATGCCAATTAAATTTGCTGACTGGAAGAATCTGAAGATCTGATGCACCTGTTCTTAAATTTACCACACAGGAGTCTCTAATTTTAGTTCTCTGAAAGAAACAACTAAGCATCAACTGGTTACAGAAACACGAAAAAAACCCAACAAAACAAATAGCTACATAATAATACTATATAATACAAAAATACAGACTAGTTTAGAAGACAACACATAATTTTTTTAAGAATTCAGAAATCTTTAAGAAATTATTGCAATATGAACACTTTCTATAATCTGAACACTTTTAGTAATGGTGGTGTACATCACAATAATATCTTCCTTTTCATATTTTACAACATACAACACATTACTCCTTTCATTATTTATTGACTTTTTTCTAAGAAGCCTGCACCTGATGAGGAAATAGGCTTAGAGTTTTAAATACAAAGAGCTTAATTAATAATATAGGTTAAATCATTGTGTTTTGTGTTTCATATTCTTTCGTAATGTAGTTGATCCATCTGTTTCTCTGAAGGCAAAAATCAATCATTATGTGCTGGTGGATTTGTTTCTCCACCATCTGACAAAATAGCAGTTCACTTTGACTTTAAGTGCTTTGATAGAACTAGATTCATTTTGTTACCTAGCTTGGATTGTTGCCCAGCATGTAGAGTCACTCTCTGATGCACCAAAAATGGGAATCATATTGAAGGAGGTAGCTTGTTTTACTGACCTGACCAGAAACTCTGGAATACAGAGTTATTGTTTACCATATTTTGAAATCAGATGAAAGTAACCAATTAAAAGAAATCTCAATTAACCCCATCTAAGTAAATAAATAATTAATTACACTCTTGAACACTGTTGGCTCTGTATAGAGGAATGGTAGTTATAGATATCAATGTGGAGAGTTCAAATCCACATTTATCAATTCACTATAATAGAATCCAAGCTATTAAAGTTATTTCTTCATGCTGGACAAGAAAATACTGTGTAACTTTGGATCATGCAAGGCTACAGTGGGTGCTGTTTGACTTTCTTATTATTAATGTTAGTTACAGCAAACAGTGCTTCTCAATAAGGCTGTGCATAATGAGCAAACAAGATTTTTCAGGAGAATATGCTAAATATAAGAAAACACAGTTTGATTCTGAAAAACAAATGTGATGCATTTATGTCATGCTTTAACCTCAGTCAGCAGCCAAGCCCATGCAGCTGCTTACTCACTCTCCCTCAGGTGGTATCGGGGAGAGAATTGGAAGGGTGAAAGGTAAACTTGTGGGATGAGATGAAGAGAGTTTAATAGGGAAGGCAGAAATCACACACACAAGCAAAAGAAAACAAAGAATTAATTCATTCCTTCCCATGGATAGGTAGGTGTTCAGCCATCCCCAGGAGTGGAGGGCTGCATCACACAGAACAGTGACTTTGGAAGACAAAAGCCATCACTCCAAATGTCCTCTCCTTTCCTCCGTCTTCCCCCCACTTTACACACAGAACATATGGTCTGGAATATCCCTTTGGACACTTTGGGTCACCTGTCCTCATATCTTCTCCCAGCCTCCCACGTACCTCCAGTCTCAACATCAGCAGGACAATGTGAAAAGGAGAAAAGGTCCTGGCTCTGTGTAATCCCAGCTCAGCAACAACAAAAATATATCTGTATTATCAACCCTATGTTCAGCACAAACCTACTTGTAAGGCTAGATGGAAGTATGAAATAATTTTTAAATGAACATTTTATAGTTTTAGTTTTACATTGGGTAATAGGTGTGAAATAATTCATCTCATTATCACATTCTGACTAAGGCTGGTCCAAAAACAAATACCCCTGAGAAGAAGGCACAAAAAATGTATCCTATAATCCCTTCTGTCCTTTACTAGTACCATCTGTAGTGGAGAGCTAAATGAACATTTTTGAAAATACCAAAAATATGCAAGAATCCCATCCCAGCTGACTTTAATGAAAAATATGATGAACTTGGATCCTTAAATACTTGCCTCTGGAATCTTCTGTTTTTAAGAATTATACTTTAATAAAAGAATTTTAAAGTAATGAATAGTAAAGAGGACCAATATCTATGACCAGTCTGGAGCTGATTCTAAAGCTCAATAGAAATATATGCTATTTCTAATTTTGTTGTTAATCTAGCTCACTAGGAAAGGTCAAAGAACATTTACTTCAACTCTGTTTCCATTTACAATAAAGCTGTAATGATTCATAAGTATATCTGGATTCACTATTTTTCTCTTTTAGATGATATTTTAACAGCCTATTTTTCACTGTTCTTAATAGAAAGCAAGCTGATAAAGCAACAGGATTGTATGCAATGCTTTGACTTAAAAAAGTCCTCAGTGCAATCACATATCTTACACTGAATTTTTCATTCTTTTCACTTTTTTTTTCAATTGCAAATGAATCTGATGAAGTACAGCTAGCTGAGAAAGCACAATCATAATGTTCAATACTGAAAAATAAAACCATTAGTATATGTCTACCCCAATCTTCTTTCCTTCCCCAAATTATAAACATTACATTAATATGGCAAACATTACATCTGAAGGCATTATTATGTAAATATGTTGAAAATCTATTATAAAAGCATTTAATGTACAATATTATGGAGACAGGAATAACTTTTGTGATTCTATCTACTCTATGTTGAACACCAGTGAGAGTTTAGCTTGTTAGGCATTATATTGACTACAAAAATTATGTGATACTAGGAAGTTGGCAGCACAAATACAATTGTTTCCCAGTTTCAGATTTTAATAAGCCTACTACTCAATGAGAAAATTTCATTTTACAGTTTTCATAAATTTCTTTCTAATGCAGGGGTCTGGGCAGATAAGAGGAATAAGAAGAAATAGGCAGACACTGGGTCAGGTGTTCAAACACTGAAGAAGGAATGATTTTGTTAGAAAATGCTATAAGGACTATTTTAAATGTTTGTATCTTCAAGGTAAAAAGCCAAAAGAATAAGATGATGGCTTACTCAAACCAGGTACAGGTGACAGCTACAGCTTTGATGTGCCAAAAATGAATATCATATAAAAGGACAAGATTACACTGTTACTTGATAACTATATACCTTTCTTTCTGTAGACAAAATAATATGAAGTTGATGGGAAACTAACTGGACAATAGTTTGCTATAGATTAGTAGTTTTAACTGTATTACCTCGATAAAGCAAGACATTGGCAGATTTTTCTCTATTTTATACAAATTATACAAATTCAAACGTGAACTCCCATGACTATTAGAATATTATATGTAAGAACTGATTTTAAAGAATTCAGCAAATGACATTTTCTCAGCTCTAAGGAGTTGTCAAGAAGCAGTAAATAAACTTAAACGAAATAAAAAACTGTGTTTGCGTGTATGTGGGTGGATATATAGAATCAAGTACACAAACATTGGTCCAGAAAAGAACAACAAAAAATGTGAGAAAGCAAGAAAGAATACTTTTGGATTGCCTTTAACTGCAGGTTGATGGCAAGTTGACTCTGAGTCAGCAGTGCCCTGGCAGCCAGGAGGAACAATCCTGCCCTGGGGGGCATCAGGCACAGCATGGCCAGCCAGGCAAGGGAGGGGATTGTCCTGCTCTGCTCTGAGCTGGGGCAGCCCTACCTGGAGGGCTGGGGGCAGTTTTGGGTGCTGCAATTGTAATATAAGGAAAATATTCATGTGTTAGAGAGCATCCAAAGGAGAGCCATGAGGATGGTGAGGGGGCTGGAGGGGAAACGACATCAGGAGAGGCTGAGGTCACTTGGCCTGTTCAGTCTGGAGAAGGAGAGACTGCGGGACACTTCACTGTTGTCTTCATGATCCTCATAAGGGGAAGTGGAGGGGCAGGTACTGATTTCCCAACTCTTGTGACCAGTGACAGAATTTGAGGAAATGGTGTGAAGCTGAGTTAGGGGAAGTTTATATTGGATATCAGTTCTTCACCCAGAGAGTGCTTGGGCACTGGAACAGGTTCCCCAGGGAAGTGGTCACAGTACCAGCCTGGCAGAGTTCAAGAAGCATTTGGACAATGCTCTCAGGCACGTGGTGTGACTCTTGGGGGTGTTCTGTGCAGAGACAGGAGTTGGACTTCATGATGGATCCCTTCCAACCCAGCATATTCTGTGATTCTATGATTCCATAAACTTTTGAACACCCAATGAGTAAAATAGAAGTTGTTTCATCTTATGATAATTTTAAAATATCAACTTAAAGGTTAAGAGTAAAGTAAGAACTATTTGCATAACACAATTTTCTGAAAGATATGAATCTGTTTTTACTTTAATAAGTGCAATTTGGTTTGTGCATTGTTAGAAAACCTTGATCTCTGAAAAGTTAAATCTCAGAACAGTGCTAAAGATACCTCATCTTTCACTAAATTTTATGTTTATCCAGACCTTCTTATTGCAGGCTTGAGACCCTGTTCATCATAGAATCACATAGACTATTCTGAGTTGGAAGGGACCAACAAGAATCACTGAACTGTAGCTCTAAAAGGCAGTAGCTCTACAAGAGTTGAGGTAACTCATCCTTAATATTGTATAACATTGACAGCAGCTGACCACAGTATCACTAGGTACAGATAAATCATTCATTCCCGAAAAGCCAAGTTATAAATACAATAATACTATTTTCTTAGGAGTCAAGAGTTTCCCAGATAAACCCTGCAAACGCCTTCTACAAATTTATCTTTCAGAAATTCAGTTCTTCTTGGGTGAGGCCTTGGGGTGTGAAACAAGAGGAAAACAAGAAAAACCCATCATCCCCATCTATGGCATTTTTAGATTGGTACATGTTGATGTGAATCAGAATATACAACTGAGAGAAAAATAGCAGTGCTTCTAAATCCAACATCAATTATATAAATATTATTCTGAAAACAGCTCTTAAACCAACTGGGATGCTCCAGCTATGTAATTAATAATTTAATGAATAGTTCTCCAGTACAAAAAAATCTGTGACATTCAGTAAACATTAAACTCCATCAGAAACAGCACACATCTGAGACATACCATGCAATAAATGATCAGCACATAAGTTAAGCACATAAGTTCAGACACTCTTGAAGCTCAAGTGTATTTCTGTAGTTAATTGACATAATCTCTGCAGGGAGGATATTTTAAAAAACAGGATTAGATTATACACAGTTACCCTTGAAACTGAGTAAAAATGTTGTTACACAATGAAAGAAAACCTTATCAGGCAGTCATTTATTTTTTGAAGTTTATTAGGAGGTTCAGACGTCCTAGTAAATTGCCATTCTACTCAGAAAATTAGTCTGCTTTTGTAAAAGGAAGGGTATGAGCTTATGAAACAGAATTCACAGAGGATGAACACTGAAATAATACTGTTCTGATTTTCTTGACCTTTAAAGACAAGAGACATGTTCATTTTTATACGCTGTAATAACTCTAAACCATATTCTGCTAAAAACTCTCCAGGACCAAAATTTTCCTACAAACATCTATGTTAGGGACAACGTAAGTTTCCAAGTAAGTTTTTAAATTTTTCTGACCTTAGTAATTTAAAAGACAATGTGTCAGACTCACCAGCTACTCCCTGTCAGAAGGGAATCAGGGTTCTGTCCATCCTAGCTCTCCCAGCTGGAAAGTACTATCCCTTTATTCAGAAGAAAACAGACTTTTACTTATTCCCTACAGATATGAGCATCTCAGCAGTCTCCCAGCTTCTCTCTGAAGACATCTTTTTCTTGTGGCTGTTATAATATTTAAAGTAAGACTCACTGTGTTTATACATATAGATAGACAGACAGATAGATGTACATGCACATTGACCATTTTCTATTTTTTACTCTTGTTTGACTGGAAGTGAAGCATAAATTTAATGTCAAGGTGTCTTTGCTTGAAACTTTATTTATTTTTTTTTTAATGAGGTGACTACAAAAGATGTTAAATTCATTAAAGAATATTAAAAAAGGGATTATTTTCAAACGTGGTATTTCATAGCCTGGTCACTGGCCTTCAGAGCATGTGCAAATTTTTCATCATTGCTTGATTGCAATTTAAAAGTATTTTACTATGCAAAATTAAGAGAGAAAAAAAATATTTTAGCATATAACAGAAGTCTTCTTGTAACTCTCCCTGTGCAGCTGCCTTTATCAAAGTATTTATGATGACCTGTAACTCAAAAAACAGCTTGACGGGTTTAAATTCACAATTTGCGGGAAATACACACATTTGGGTGCCACTCTGCAACAAATCCATTTCCACTGCAGAGGCGATAATCTACATAAACCATACAAACCTTCATATCTAGGATTAGCTCTTGTTAATCCTCTTTTTACTTCTCTCCACCGTCTTTCTGTTCCCTGCTGCACCAAGCATAAATGATTTGCTTTCATATTTTAAGTCCTTATGACCTATCTCTGCCCAACCTTTCATCTCTCCTGTGACAGCAAGACATTGACCCCCACCTACAGTTTTGCACACAGTACCTGTGTGTGTATTTGGTGATATTTAGCTGCTTTTCAAAAAAGAAGTTCTCCCCATTTCCAAAACCAGCTTGAAGGAATGGACACTATATTATTTTCATTCTGATTTCTCATATCTTCAAAAGGATGACATTATCTATCTTCAAGTCCCTTAAATCTATTCTGTGATTTACAGCCAATAACAGGTAGGTAAATGAGGTGTTGTGACTCAGGTGTACCCCTTGCATAATTTTCCCCATCCTGGATATCCATAATTCTACTTCATATACTAATATTGTAGTACATAGCTGTGTTTGTTGTTTTTTTTTTTTTTTGATACAGCTCATTCACTTGGTTGATAAAGGAATAGTTTTCATCACAACCAGTCAAACACATTTTTTCCCTTTCTTCTTTTTAGAATGTTGAGATCCTAATACGTCCATCTGTGGAACATTTCAAGTATCCTGAAATGCACCATAGTGTCTAATACCAGAATGAGTACTTGGATTCTGGTGCTGGATGCATAAATAATTATATATCATTCTAGAGGCTTTGACAGAATTTTCCAACAAAAAATATGTCACTGACAGGGAGAAACTGTGTCTTAAAGTATGACTTACATATTAAAGTTATTTATCTTCTTCCTGAAGGTCCAAAGTACCCTCTCAGCTGGCAGCCTAAAGGAATTAGGGGCATTGGTTTATTATGACCACAGACTCTGAAGTGTAATAACGACCCACACTTCACTTCTTATTTATCAATAGGCCTTCTCATGTACACTGCCTCACCTCATATCCCATCTTTATTTAAATACTAATACACAACTCATTTTTCTGACATTAGTAAAAAATACATCTAATAGAAAATAAACTAATTACTCTAAGTAAACGTGCGCTTTTACTTTGATTTATACCAGCATTTTGGAAATTAAACGTAAACTTTACACTGTTACTCTTCCCCTTTTTTTTCCTATGGTAAAACCTATTCTATGACTACTAAACAATCACAGTAGTTGACGTTTGTTTTCAGTTGGCAAAAGACATGCAGACATACATCAGTCAGACCTGACACAGACTTTGCATCAAGCTCGAATGTCATGCCAATTTAGGCCTTTATACCACTAAAAAAGCAACAACTTATGCCTTTCCAGTAGAATGCAATCATATAATTTCTCAGTAACATTTGTCATAAAAGTACGAATTAAGTACACTCTTCCTAGATGAAAATAATAAAATATCTTTTCAGTCTCCCTGTGATACAGGTGCTATCTATTGTGGGGTTAACTGAAAAGGATAGAAATACAGCCTTCCATTTTTTGAGACTCGTGTCATTTGTCAACCTCAATTTCCATGTAACAAGCAATAAGATGAAAAGATAAAATGATGCTTCATAGAAAAAGTTTGAGGCAATAAAAAGATATGCTCATCTGGGAATGTTGCCATCAATTCATGCTTTTCAGTGGGGAGAAAAATAATTATGCTGAACTGGCTTTTATGTGAAGAGGAAAATTTGAATTGTAAGCATGTTTTATATTTATAATTGTTATCATTTAGCTGGATTTTAAAAGTGGAATGATAATGGTGAATAAAAGGTGTAATTAGCCTTTCTGTGGCAGTTATGCATGAGTGATAACACATATAAATCCCTTGTGATTTTGTTTTTGAAATCTGATGACCTATCTAATGGACAGCAATAAATAGCTGATAAGGGAAAAAGTGTTAATTTCTGCAGTTGCTCGGTTTCCAGGGTCTAACTATTGGTCTACAGACTCAAGACTCAAACTAGCATGGACAGTTTTATATATATATATATTTGACTAGAGGAGTTTTTTTAAAATCATGTAAGAGAGGAGGGAGAATAGATGTATCAGTATCTGCATGTACATAAACAGTGTGGATTTTCCTTCACATGTGGTGGTGCTTCTGAAGAAAGTGTTCTGTTAAAATTGGACTACTTTTGAGAGAACCTATGAAGATGTGGCCGGACACAAATTATTATGGTGATGCAGCCCAAAATCATTCCAAAATAAATATTTTACTTCATCTTTCTGAAGAGCTGCCATAAAGATTACTAAATTCTTAGGCTTTTCCTCACTGGGACACCAGTAATCTTGAAATGCTTAATCCTGGATTAATTCTCAAGCTTGTCAACTTTACTGGAGAGTCTCACATTGGCCTTGATTAGCATTGTAATTATGTTACCATGTCCCAAAACCATATTTTCCACCTCATTGACATTTTACTACGAAGTGTTCAACTACCCTGCAAATCCATTGCATATTTCCTTAAATACCAACACTGAGTCCCACAGAACATCAATTTTATATGTTACATGTACAGAACCGTAACTTAAGCAAATTAAGCTTCAGTAAGACAAGTTCACACTCAGAAACACACTTAAATTCAGAATATCATGAGAAATGGGAAGCAATGGTTTTTACCCAGTCTCTAATTTGCGCGTGGTTGAACTATGGGTCTAGAATCTCCAATCTTTAGATCAGATCAGAAACCAAACATGTTTGAGTTCATACTAGATGTTAAGAAAGGAGTTCTTTCTTAACAGAATGTCAGAGTCTTCAAAAACAAAAGATGGTACCAGTATAAATATTTAACCTAAAGAATGCGTAGATGATCTCTAGATTTTCTGTATCACAAATCCAGCAGTTCTTACAGTTCAAAAAATTTTATGGAAAGATAACAACAATTTCTAAGATGAAGGAGTTTTTGTTTGGTTTAGTTTTAGTGCTTAATTGCCCAAGAATTTTTAATTTTTTTTCTATTTATTTTACATTCGGTGGGACCATTCCTTCAGCTGTTCTTTCATGACAAATTAGTTGCTGTGGAGCAACTGTTCAACTGTTTTATCAAATGACCTCTAGACTATTTTTTGGTGTGCTGAATAAACAAAGCTGCAAGACAAAATCAGTGGGAGATGTGGATGTTCAGACCTTTATGAAAAACAGGAGAGAAGTCATGTTATTGCCAGGCCAAATGCTCACAGAAGATGAATCACATAAAATATAGAATTAGTTGTCAACTGCTTTGTCATTATTAAATGTGTATTGTTCTTGCTTTAGAAAACAAAACAAAACACCCTCCAATATTTGAATTGATCATGAACTGTGTTTATTGTGTATATTTGCTGATTTTATTCCAGCAAGAACAATCCCCTCCCATCTTGGGTGAAGGAGAGTAAGAAGAATAGAAATTGGAAGATATAATTAACAATAATGTAATTTATTTATTGCTGTAATTAGACTAGTAAGTGTATGCTAAGAGATTCAGTTGATGGAATTTGTAAGCTTTCATGGTTAGAAATTTGTTTTTAATATTTAAGGTCTTTTAACTTACACACTTTTTGAGTCATTTATTTTTATGAAAGATTGCTTCAAAATTTATCCCTATGAAAACATACATTATGGTTATTTTAACTGTGTAAAATTTAAAAATTAATCCTGCCTGCACACTTATTGTATCTTCTTCACAGTTGTTCTAAGCTACATGTTGCTGATATAATTTTCTTGGTTAATGGGCTTTAGTCACTGATCTGAAATGTCTGCATGCAGAAAGCATAAATATTTGTTGCTGTCTTTCTTATTTAATAACATGAATATAAAGGTTATGTCCAGGCATTTTTTAATTGTATGTTCTCTTTTAATGTGTTTTCCTGAAATGCTTGCTCCATGCAATATGTATAAAACTCTATAAAATATGACTGAAAGAACTTTAAAAATTCTATGCCATGCCATTTGACATATAGATCCTCATTTGTCAAGACCAAAGAATTTACCAAATGTTATTCACAGCTTTGTTGTCTAGTTACAGCTCTTCAAAAAGAGTTTCTTCTATTTAATTGAAAATTATCTCAAAGTTTTCTAAAACAAAAATATTTTCATGATTACTAATTGATTAGTATAAAAATTTGAAATTGGAGTTTTATATAGGCAAAGTTGTCAAAATAATCAGGGGTAGAGTTATCCATATTGCACTTGAGTAGGCAATTGCCTTTTGCTGAAAATTTATCTGAAAAATTAATTTGGCAAGGTTCAGATCTGGAAATTCCCATACTTAGTGAATCAGTTATCAGTGAATCTATCTAAAAGATAGATCTAAAATGCACATCAAAACATTCTTATCACCAATGATGAAAACATATCAGAAGCCTTGAAAACTGCAGGGTGAAGAAAACTGACATAGATGACCTCTGTAGGGTAACATGAATGTCAGCTTTGATCAATGTTGACAAATTTGTTCATTCAGCCCTTTCCTGCTATGGCTCAAAAGCCTTTGGGGGATATATTTTTTGGAAGCAGGAGTAAAATGGTAGTACAAAGTGTGTCCATTTATCACATAACATTGCTTGAAAATTAACCATCATATAGATACATTATGAGCAGAACATGTCAGCTTGCACACTATTACAAATCTTTTACCTAGGCATTTAAGATGTCACCCAAATCTGCGCTCTGAAGTGCTTAGGGAAAAGAATAAAGTGGGGACTTGACATGACCTTAGGCCATATTGGATATAAAACATACCTGTAGTCATCACTTTACATGACCTCTCTGTTGGAAAGAAAGAAATGAAACCTTGCAGTTCTGACCTGTAAAATGAGAGCCCACAAAGAGAGTTAGAAGGTGTTTGTTTGTGTGTTTGTTTTCTTTAGAACTGGAAATAATAGCTTTCCTTGCAGAAGAAAACAATCCAGTTTCCTAAAGAAGACAATAGTTCTATCAGTAAAGTAGAGCCTTTCTATCTACATTGATACAATTCATGCAATGACACTTATTTTCCACTGAATGACTGTTAGTACAAGCTCACAATGAGAGAGTTCTTCTCCTCCCTCAAAAAACAAACTAATTTTAAAAATAATCTAATACCTCTAAAAATGGTCTTGTATCTCTGACAAGCTATTGATAGATGGGGAAGACCAAGTTATTATGTAGGTTTTTTCTGTCACACCTTGACAAAATACATGTTGCAGATTTGGTCAGATCTGGAAACAGGATCTTTGTCTTCTGAGGCTTACCTCAGAACTTTTCTGATTGAGCATTTTCAGTAGCGGGAACCAAATTTTAAATATTTCTTTGTGTTCTTGCATGACTGGATTTTGAGGGATGCTGAAATAAACTCATTTTTTTCTGGCAATAGGCCTATGTTTTCATTTTTGGATCATTGACCACTCTGCCACAAAAAATGATTGAAAACTGTGCTTTCAGCTTACTGGCAAAACATTATTATAGATTTATTAAGGGAGGAAAAAAGGGGAAAAAAAAAAAAGAAAAAATAGCATGAACTCCAGCCTCCTCTGTATGAAAAAATATGAAACATTGGCATCCTATAAGCCATAATTGTGCACTTTAGCAGGTCTTCATGTAATTATGAGAAAGAATTAGCGTGTTCTGAGTGACAGAAATCCCAACATGAAGTTCAGGACAAGGTAGATGATTTTCCTGTCTGTGTTGTTGTAGGCCAGTATGAAAACAGTTTGTCTTAACAGACTTTGCACTGTCCTTCATTTATAAGAGAATAAAAGATATAGTGTGTAGAGCTGAAGTCTTACTTTATAATTTAATTCAAATGCATTGCTTGGATTAAATTTGATCTGAGGTTTAATCCTTGGTATCTGCCTAAGTTGTGTGGCAGCTGTGCCTGGCCATATGCCTTGTGAACCCCAGTCTGATGCCTCAACCACCCAGACACCACAGTCTCACCCTGATCCTCTCTGGGACTCAGGGGGACTGGACCCCTCTAGGGAGTGGACTATTTTACTCAGAATGCTATAATTGCCTATGGATCACCTTATTTACCTTAAAGCATCATTAATATGTTTGTAGTATGGCCACATGCAGTTCTAGAATCAATGTTCCGTCATGTAGATACATAAGCTGCATAAATTCTTTTTATAAAAGTTATTTTAAGTAGTTCTCTGACTCATGTGTTGCCATGATTAATGTGAAAGTAGCAGAAAGATGTTATTCTGCAGTGGTTTATATATATAAATAGTTTTTTTCTGGCTTTTTCATCCTGTCATCTTTCCACTGCACTCTGGTTCTAGGGTCTGCATCTATCCCAGTGTTATATGCAAAATCAATTACTGGAGAGAACAATAAAAATGGATGAGTCAAAGTATATCCAAGATCTGTAGAAAGCCATGGCTCTGGCAATGGCATCATGCAATATCAATGCATTTGATAAGAAATGAGTGTGTTCTTTCATGATAGAAATAGATGAACCAACAAAATGGGATTATTTTCTTACTGCACGTAGTGCAGTTGCATTAAACTGGGTAATCAATTGTCCGCTATTTAAAGTGACTGGTATACTAAATCACTACTGCAGGATCTTTCAGGGTGAACATATATCTAAAAATACAAAATAATTGTTGATGCTCAAGTTTTCCTCTGGTCCCTGTTCCTCATATTTCTGTCCAAATCTTGCATTCAGCTTCAAAAATAGCCAAAGACAGGCGCACATACCTTCCATACATCCTTCTGGGAGGCCAGAAGAGGGAGTTTCATCATTGTATGTTCATTGTATGTATACACTGTTCCCCTGTGCTCAGCACTGGTGAGGCTGCACCTCAAGTACTGTGCTCAGTTTTTGATCCCTCACTACAAGACATTGAGGTGGCTGGAGCGTGTCCACAGGACAGCAGACCTAGTGTAGGATGTAAAGAACAGTCATCAGAGCATCATTCATAGAATGACTTGGTTTGAGAGGAACCTTAAAGATCATCTAGTTCCAGACCTCCTGCCAGAGGCAGGGACACCTTCTGGTAGACCAGGTTGCTCAGAGCCTGGTGCTGGACACTTCCAGGGATTGGGCACCCACAGCTTCCTTGCACACGTTGTTCCAGTGCCTCACTACCCTGTGAGGAATGAGTTTCTTCCTTACATCTAATCTGAATCCCTCCTTCTGTTACAAATTCATCCCTCTTTTCCTATCACTATCTGCCTGTGTAAAAAGTCATCCTCCCTCTTTTTTATAGGACTTGTTTAAGTACTGAAAGGCTGCAATGACATCTCACTGGACCCTTCTTCACAGGAGGAATTTCATAGGAGAGGTGCTCCAGAAATCTGATCAATTTTGTGGCTTTCTTTCTTCTGTACCCACTCCAACAGGTCCATGTCTTTCCTGCAGAGAGGATTCCATATGTAGACACAATACCCCAAATGGGATCTCAGAAGAGTGGAACTGAGGGACAGAATTAGCCCCTCAACCTGCTGGTCATGGTTCTTTTGATACAGCCCAGGACATGGTTGGCTTTCTGGATTGCAAGTGCACATTTCTAGATTACATTCAGTTTTTTTATCCATGAGAACGCCTTTTCCACAGGGCTTTTCTCAATGAGTTCTTCTCCCAGTCTGTGCTCATATTTTGAGTTACCCTTACCCAGTACCTTTCATTTGGACTTGTGGAACTTCATTATGATCTCGTGGGCCTAGTTCTTGTCCAGGTCCCTCTGAATGGCATCCTGTGTGTGTAAAGCTGCACCTCTCAGCTTTGTGTCATCTGAAAACTTGCTGAGGGCTGTTACAACCTGCCTCTAAAGACAAGGGCAACTTAGGTTCTTGTTAACAGATGCATTGGTGTGGATTAGAGTGAAATGACACTGAATTACTATCCACAGACCTCCACAGTGTCTGTTTCTTATTTGGTCTCTTTCCTTATCTGGCTCAAACCCCAGCTTGTTGCTAAATAAAGGTTGATTTGTCATGGTCATCCTCTGGTGATCACCCCTTTTCTGCAACTGGGCTGTTCCCTTTCCCACTATCAGTACAGCACCTGGTGTTTTTTCAAATGAACCACTAACCTTTAGTTAACTAACCATTATTAACCATTAACCACTAACTTTTCAGTCTCTCACAAGGGTGCACTCAATCCTATTGTCTGTGTCATTGATAGCCGTAATATAGAGCCCCACTAAGAAGATGGACACCCTCAGGGATATCACTTGTAACTGGACTCTGCCTGGGCCTAGAGTCATTGACCACAACTTTCATAAAAAGTTTCAAGAGGAGCAACTGAGAGAGCTGGGGCTGTTTAGCCTAGAGAAAAGCAGGCTGAGGGGGGAACCTTATTGCTCCTACAACTACCTGAAAGGAGGCTGTCGTGATCTGGGGGTCAGTCACTTCTCTCAAGTAAAAAGTAATAAGACAAGAGTAAATGGCCTTAAGGCATACCAGCAGAGGTTTAGACTGGATATTAGGCAAAAATCTCAACAAAAGGATTGCAAACACTTGAAATATCTGCCCAGGGCAGTGGTGGATTCATCATCCCTGAGGTATTTGGTAAAGATATGACACATAGAGTCATGGCTTAGTGGTGGAACTGTCAGTGGTGGGGTAACATTAAGACGCAGTGTTCTTAAACATTTTTTCCAATCTAAATAATACTATGATTCTGTATGCACATACACACAGAGGTTCCACAAAGTGTTATTTGACAGCCTGGTTTTCACAATTTGTCACTTACACAGCCACTCTCATTAAGTGTAGGGAAGGTGACCCACCACTAAGGTCAACTGAACTACAATCACATTTGTGTGATTTTTCTGAGGAAAAAAAGGGCTCATTTTATAGTCTTAGCCAAAGCAGCGGACTCTGAGATGTTTACCTCTGAACTTACAAACCTGTCTGAAGTTTGCATTGTCAGCCATTGCAGCTCAAAGCCCCTTGTACATCATCAGAGAGACATGAATTCAGAGAGATGGCTAAAATTTATTCTTCACTTCCTGAAAACTATACAGATCCTGTGCAACTCACTTTGGCAAATAGTACTTGAATACCTATAATTGTGCTTCTCTCACATTATTTTCAAAGAGGCTGACTGAAACCTTTTTATTGTAAATACAGAAAAGCTATTGAGCAATCCAGGACCTTGAAACACAATAGACTGGTTATTGTCCTGGACAAGTGTCAGTGCACAGGCAGAGGTGACATTTCCTTGTCCAATCTGCAAGCTGGCAAGCAGTGTGCTTGTGTGGAGAAACAGATGGCTGCTGTGTTCTACTAAAGTAGCAGAAATCTCCTAGCCTCTATATCAAAAATAAAATAGTTCCCCAATGTAACATACACAGTTTTCATTTGATTATGAGACTTCAGTCCCATTTTGTCCTTAATTTATTATGCAATGCCCAAACCATTACATTTTCACTGTCTCAGTTTAAATAATTAATTATTTTTATTTATATTGTAGCCCTTATTGCAAGAAATTTGAAAACCTGGCTTATCTTCAGTATCCTGCCTAGGAGCCAGAAATAAGATTGGTAGGAATAAAATATTAAGATAAGATTGAGTTATAAGCAAGAAATGGTCCATGATCAGTACAGGAAATAAATTCTGCAATATAGTAGATTGCCAAGTGTGTACCAAAAGTGAGGAGAAAATTAATTACAAAACAAAATAAAATAAAATAAACCCCAAGCACAAAACCTGATGAAACCAATCACTTTGATCACCAAATAAAAGTCTACAACACAACATGAAGGGAAACTACTTTATCACAGGCTTGATCCCTGTTCTCGTTATAAGCAAAGGGGATTTTGTCACCGCCTTCAATCACAGCTACAATTTTATGTTACTGCAGTCTCAGTGCCTTTTTTTGCCAGACTCTCAGCTAAAGAATTAGGTATGTTCTCACACTGCTGTCCAAATCATTGATCATACTCTAGAGGTTTCTTATGACCCTTTTTGGTCACCTCAAATCTTACATTGTATCTTTGAAATCTGGCATCAAAGGACACAGAAATTCATACAAAGCCTCAATTAAAAGCAGACCTCATGTGGCCAGAATTACTGTATCAACAATCAAAGATAAAAGAGAAAAAATCAAACGCCAGTTCTCCCAAAGTCTTGTACTCCAGAAGGATTTTATATATAAAATCCAGAGATTGATTTTTACATAACATGAGCTTGCATTTGATTGCTGTAGTTTGAATGTCAAAGATATTCATAAAGGAGGGAATATGGCCTTTGGTTTAATGTGCTTCATGCTGAACACTGAAGAGATGGGGTCTGTGTGTGTGTAAAAAAATGTAGGCTCTCCCATCCTCCAGTCCAAAGCAAAAGGGGAAGATAAAACACACAGAAGCCAAAGGAAAAAAACAAATCAAACAAAAAACAAACAAACAAAAAGCCCAAACCAAACCCACCCCAAACACCAACAAACCAAAAATCTGTGGAATGTTAGTAACAATTCCTCATGAATTATAAGATGTGAACAATTGAACAATTTACTTAGGATATAAAAAACTTCCTGAGTCTACTAGTTCCAGACATAACTTTCCTCATCTGCTTATGTAGCAAAATGAAGTTTTCACATGCTCATCTATTATTCTCATGGCCAAGAATCTGATGGAAAGCAAAAATGTTAAAAGAAACAACATTAAGAAAACTTCCATCGTCAGCTTTCAGGTTTTATATCTTTAAAATTTTTCTGTTCTTAGTAAATTTCAATGTAGAATAATGTATCAAATCAAATAGTTTCACTCTCTTTGTGTTTTTTCTACAATATTTTTATATAATTAAAGAGGAATTTTAATACTTTGCTTTTTATAAATTAACACACCAATCTAACAATTGTTTCTTGTTAAAATTTTCCAAAATAAAAACATTGCATATATATATATATATATATATGGAGATATATATAGATATATATAGATATATATATATATAGAAACACCAGATATTATATATGGTGTGATGCCAGAGGTATTTGTATTCAGTATCTCCTTTTTAAGTGAATACTTTCACTTCATGATACTTACAGTGTTGTAGTATCACAGTTACAATTAGATTTTCAGTTAAGACCATGAAATAGCTTGCTAAATGAAACTAAATGGGGGTTTTCAGGCATCTATAAGAAATATTTGGTTGGAAATCTACTTTTTTTGAATGAAACTGAATTTTATTGATCACAGACCATACTTCATTAGGATTTTCTGGCTTAAAAAAAATAGGTAAAGGAATGAAGGAACAAGGGCTATGTTTACATCCCAGAAATAAGACATATTCATAGAACCTCTTTAGGTTTACCAGTGTTGATTTTGGCCTCATATTATTCTGATGTTACACTGGATGGTTACAAGCTCTTCAGAAGAGATAGGAAAGGGAGAGGAGGTGGAGGGGTGACCCTTTATATTAGGGAGGCCTTTGATGCCATAAGTATTGAAACTAGTGATGATGAAGTTGAATGCCTATGGGTAAGAATTAAGGGGAAGGCCAACAAGGCTGACATCCTCCTGGGAGTCTGTTATCATCCACCCAACCAGGAAGAAGAAGTGGACAACTTATTCTATAAGCAGCTGGAGAATGTTTCAGGATCATCAGCCCTTGTTCTTGTAGGTGACTTCAACCTGCCAGACATCTGCTGGGAACTTAATACAGCAGAAAAGAGGCTGTCCAGGAAGTTCTTAGAGTGTGTGGAGGACAACTTTTTGTCGCAGCTGGTGAGTGAACCCATCGGGGAGGGACTATATTAGATCTGTTTGAAAATTTCTGGTGGGAGATGTGGTGGTTGAAGGCTGCTTGGGGCACAGTGATCATGAAATTATAGAGTTCTTGATATCTGGTGAAAGCACGAAGAACATCAATAAGACATTTACATTGGACTTCTGGAGGGCAGACTTTGGCCTATTTAGGAGACTTATTCAGAGTTCCTTGGGAAGCAGCCCTTAAAAACAAAGGAGTTCAGGAAAGGTGGACATGCTTCACAACAGAGATCTTGAGGGCACAGGAACAGACTGTTCCTGTGTGCCAAAAGACAAGTCAACGAGGTAAATGTCCAGCCTGGATGGGCAGAGAGGTTATGAAGGGACTTAGGAATAAAAGGAGGATGTATCATCTTTGGAAGGAGGGTCATGTCTCTCAGGAAGTATTTAAAGGGGACTGCTAGGGTATGTAGGGAAAAAGTTAGGGAGGCCAAAACTCAGTTTGAACTTAAATTGGAAACTTTTGTAAAGGATAATAAAAAATGTTTTTACAAATATATCAATGGCAAAAGGAAGGGTATGACCAACCTTTGTTACTTATTGGATGAGGGAGGTAACTTAATAGTTGGAGATAAGGAGAAGGCAGAGGTGCTTAACTCCTTTGCCTCAGTCTTTAGTGGGAAGACAGCTTGTCCTCAGGACAACTGTTCTCCTGAGTTGGTAGATGGTGTCAGGGAGAAGAATGGTCCCCCTGTTATCCAGGAGGAGGCAGTCAGAGAACTGCTGAGCCACTTGGATGTTCATAAATCTATGGGATCAGATGGGATCCATCCCAGGGTGATGAGGGAGCTGGCAGATGAGCTTACAAAACCACTCTCTGTCATTTACCAAGAATCCTGGCTCACTGGTGAGGTTCCAGATGACTGGAAGCTGGCCAATGTGACACCCATTCACAAAAAGGGTGGGAAGGAGGAACTTGGTAATTATAGACCAGTCAGCCTGACCTCAGTACCTGGTAAGGTAACGGAGCAGTTTATACTGAGTGTCATCACACAGCCCCTACAGGATGGCCAGGGGATCAGAATCATCCAGCATGGGTTTAGGAGGGGTAAGTCATGTTTGACCAACCTGATCTCCTTTTATGACCAGGTGACCTACCTGGTGGATGTGGGAAGGGCTGTGGATGTTGTTTTTGACACTCTATTCCACAGCACACTCCTGGAAAAGCTGTCAGCCCTTGGCTTGGACAGGAGCACTCTTTGCTGGGTTAAGAACTGGCTGGGTGGCCGGGCCCAGAGAGTGGTGGTGAATGGTGCTGCATCCAGCTGGCAGCCAGTCACCAGTGGTGTCCCTCAGGGGTCTGTGCTGGGGCCAGTCCTGTTCAATATTTTTACTGATGACATGGATGAGGGAATTGAATCCTTCATTAGTAAATTTGTGAACAACACTAAGCTGGGAGTGTGTGTTGATCTGTTGGAAGGTAGGAGGGCTCTGCAGAGAGACCTGGAACAGTTGGATGGATGGGCAGAGTCCAATGGGATGAAGTTTAATAGGTCCAAGTGCCAAGTCCTGCATTTTGGCCACAATAACCCCCTGCAATGTCATAGGCTGGGGACGGTGTGGCTGGACAGGGCAGAAAGTGACCTGGGGGTACTGGTGACAGCCGGCTGAACATGAGCCAGCAGTGTGCCCTGATGGCCAAGAAGGCCACTGGCATCCTGGCCTGGATCAGGAATGGTGTGGCCAGCAGGAGCAGGGAGGTCATTGTACTGTACTTGGCACTGGTGAGGCCACACCTGGAGTGCTGTGTCCAGTTCTGGGCCCTCGGTTTGGGAAGGACTTTGAGACTCTTGAGCACATCCAGAGGAGGCGACGAGGCTGGTGAGGGGTTTGGAACACAAACCCTGTGAGGAACAGCTGAGGGAGCTGGGGTTGTTTAGCCTGGAGAAAAGGAGACTCAGTGGTGACCTTATCACACTCTACAACTCCCTGAAAGGTGGCTGTGGTCAGGTGGGGTTGGTCTCTTTCTCCAGGCAGCAGTTGACAGAACGAGAGGACAGTCTCAAGCTGTGCCAAGAGAAATATTAGTTGTATATTAGGAAAAAGTTTTTTACAGAAAGGTGATAAAGTATTGGAATGGTCTGCCTGGGGAGGTGCTGGAGTCACCATCCCTGGATATGTTTAAAAGAAGACTGGATGTGGCACTCAGTGCAATGGTTTAGTTGAGGTATTAGGGCATGGGTTGGACTCAATGATCTTGGAGGTGTCTTCTAACCTAGTCATTCTTTTGAATTCTGTTGAATTCTGTTGAAATGTTCAGGTTTTGATGTATTTCCTGTCTGACAAGCCAAGAATTGTAACTTGTAGGCATTGTTTTGCTCTTCTTCTTTTTCTATAAAGGCATTAAGGCTTTTATTTTGTGATTTGTCTAGTGTCATGGTTTAGAAATGGTAGTCCTCAATTCAGTCCACTTACATTGTACAAACTATGAGTCACTCCCTCACTCTCTCGTTTTCCCTGTCCCTTTCCCTTGCTGGGGGCTGAAGAGGAGAATTGGAGGCACAAAAGGCAAAGATCCCAAGTTGAGATAAGAAAAATTTGCTGGAAACAGCTATGAAATAATGAAATGAATAGTAATAGCAACAATATTATTAACAGAGGGTACAAGGAACCCCTCAACTATAGGCAATACTGGGCAGATCTCTCCACCAGGTTTCCTCAACCCAAAGGAGCCCCTTCTCCCTAGGAAATAATCCCTTTACCTCCACAGCCTGGAAATGATGTGAAGTGGTATAGAATAATCTCAGCATCCTAGCCATGCCCCTTCCTTGATACTGCAAAAATTAACCCTGTCTGGCCTGAAACAGGACAGCAAGGAAGAACAAAATGGCTGGTATGATGTAAATTTCATCAGAGAGAATTCATCAGATTTCATCGGAGAGGCTATAGATAAAAGAACTTGAGATCAATGAGAGCATGACTAAAAAAGATAACAGCAATGGCTGAGGGAAAGGAAGCATGAAAGGAACACAGAGAAAGCATGGAGCATGGGAGGACAGACCAGAATAGACAATCAATATCAGTGTATTCTTGGATGCTCTCAAGTGTCCAGACGCAACTTGGTTACATTTGGCTTGTTCCTGTAACTGGGTATGTCAAAAATTATAAAGAGGTTCAATAATATGATGCTATGTATGTGACTTTTTAGTGGTAATTGATTTTTGATGTTCTACTCCAGAAACCCAGTAATAGAAGCTACTGAAACACAACTACTTTTGAAAAGACCTAGGGTTTGACCTTTACACCCTGAGTTAGTCCAGTCAGAATTAATGTTATATCTTCATCTTTGTTTAAGTTTGCTATGCCCAGATACTGCAGAAACTATGACTAGTGACTGATAATAACATGTTTCTGCTGTACTGCAACATTTGGAAACATCTTATGTGTGGAATTTAAGGACAGACTCAAAGGTTTGAGTTTCTTGCTGACAGCTGATTTTAAGTAGATGGAACTTTAACAGAAACCTTGGAAATTAAAAAGACAAGCAATATTTAAACAGGAAGGAAAAAAACACTCAAGACTTTTAATCTTCTTAAAGCATCTAAAGAACGTGCAGGAATACCTCTCACTCTATGTCTCAATATGTTAAGTAAACAAATAATTTCTTTCTACTTGCTGCCTTGCCTACTTCTTCATCAGGACTCAATTGAGCAAAAAACTTTCCTGAATTACTTTGTTTTACTCTTACTAGTTGTAGCAGGAGTAATTCTCAGAAGTTAATTCCTGCTAAGTGAAATGTCTAAGATGGTAACTACAAGAAACAATAAGATTTCGAAAACAAACAGTTCTATACCTAAATAGTTATTAGAAAATATGTGTTTGTCCTTATTGAAAAGAAAATGTCAACTTGTCATTTACTAGGTAGAAGATGTTATAATAGTTCATTCATCTGTAGAAGAAAATAATATAGTCAAATGTCAAGACAATCTATATTCCTCCCAAGGTAAAACATTTAGTACTTCAGTCAGAGACTTGGGCTTCTTAGAAAAAAAAAGCAATGTATTTCAGCATTATATTCCAAAAAGAATGTATTTCAAAGGAAACCTTGAAGAGAATCTTCACTGATACTAAGAGGAGGCAGAAACTATTGCTATTTTCTTCGTCACATGTTAAATACACACAGAGAAAATATGAATTTTACCAAAATGAAGAAGTAGATTTAACCTTAAATATAATCTGTAAATTAAAAGCACATGTGAGACTATATTTTCTTGCTAGCCAGAAAATCATTTGTGCCTAGTGAAAAAAGGAAAAAGTGAAAAATTACTTTTTTCCCTTGACAGATTTATTTTGCTCTTTCTGTTATTGTTATGTTTGGTTTGTTAATTAATGAATTTTCTGCTGTAATAAAACTTTTCATTCCTCTTCAAGTTTACATGTATAATTTCCTGCATTTTTAAAGTTTTGCTTCCTAATGTCCTTAGTGCATTAACTTAAGTGCATTGTTCTTTATTGTTCATTATTCTTTATTTAGCAAAGAAGCCATCACAGACCAGTATGAATGTTTCTTGTTTCAGAAAAACATAAAAGTTGATGCTTAAATGAATAGGTAAGGTGCTGACCACAAAGGATAGTTTCTCACTGTGCAATGTTTGTTCCTTGGTATTTTTTTTCTTTTCCTCCTTCTTTAGTCAGTTGTTATAATCCTGCATCTGAATTATGAAATTTTAGCAATAACTGCATTAGAGCAATAGAGTCAGAAATCTTAAGGAGATTTTGCCAGACTGCTGCTCTCTAATATAGTTCCAGACTGACAAAGAATTAATAAGCATTGTTTAAACAGTCAAGAGGAATTGGGTGAAATCTGTTAAAAATTTCCCCACTCCTCCAATTCTGCCTTTCCAATTAATGATAACATCATTTGTTCAGAAGAGAAGGAATGGCATGTGATCTGAATTTAAATGAAGTTAAACTTCAGTCACCTCTTACTTAAACTGAAAAAAGTGATACCCTTAGCAAGACTAACATTTCTTCTTCTACTGCCCTGAGTAATATAGCTTCTTTGATACTGCATGCTAAAAGAGAAGTTGAAGGTATGTCACATGGTGCCTTTTGCTGACGGAACAAAGGGTGACAATAGTGTCCACCACTGAAGGAGTTGTGGCTAAGTCCCCTGCCAATGTTGGTGGTCCCAGACCACCAGATTCAAACTCAGGAAGAAGTTTTGCAGTTTATATCATTGCAAATTGCATTGACCTCACATGAGGAAATAATGCAACAGGACAGAAAATTATATATAAACATACTTTGAGATGATTATAATGGAACAAAGATTCTATTCATGCTTACAGTTTGAATTAATAAATTTTATAATTGGTAAAAAATATCATCTCTTATCCTAAAAACTCACCAAATAATTTTCAAGTAAAAGTTTGCTTTCTGTTACTTTCCGTCCCACAAAACTAAATTTGCAAAGTAATCCAATGACATATTACTTTAGTTGCCTACTTGAAAGACAACAGAGATCTGCATAAACACTTACAGAATCTAGTTCCTGCCTACACTACATGTAAGAATCTTTTCGACATCCTTGGAGACCTGAACTTTACAAGACTGAAAACTGTGATAAAAACTTCAAAGCATAAGCCCATATTTGATGATAGCAATTTCAAATAAACTTCCTCAAGGGTATTTTCTTAATAAAAATGACAATTGCCCTAAAGCTCACTCTGGAATACAAGCTATAATAAAAACAAACAAACACAAAATAATGAATAGTTGTGCCCATGCCATCACTATGCTAACTCAACATTTGACTTTTATAAAACTTTTTCTTCCAGTCTTTTCCCTGATCAGTGATTCTTATATAAAGATGAAAAAAATTATTCATAATTCTCTAGGCCAGGAATCTCAACTTTTTTCTGTCTGTAAAGCACTTCAAAATGTTACGGCTTCTAGAAAATAGAAAGAACTTAACAGTGATTTTTGCATTCTTGTTTATTGAGCTATCTTTTCCTCAACACGCTATTGTTTCACATTCGCGTAACAAAAACACTGAAAGTAAACTCCAAAATGTATCCCTGTTTGCCTTCAGTTGGTTTCTTAAAAAGAATAATATTAAAATTTTACTGTTGTACATGAAATATTTCTTTGTATAACTTTATTTTGATAAATGAAAACTTTTTACAGTTCAATACTTTTAATTGCCAGATAAACAAAATCCAGGTGTTCCTTATCTGACTGGTTTGAAAGCTCTCTGATTAAATTTTTTTGCTATGTCATATGCCTCTGAAAAGGGGCATGCTGACAAAATATAAACTGGAGCAATTTTACTGACATTGCTCTCTAATATATTCATCTATTTATTTGTGACATGTCTATATTTTTCTATTTAATTTTCAGTTAAAATTTTCATTTACTTGGAGATATAAATTGCTAATTTTGGTGGTTAAAATACTAGTGGAACTCAGAATTTGATTAAATAATGCAAATATTCTGAGTTTTTATTAAGATGCCAAATACTACAAATATCTATCCAGCTTTCTTTGATCTGTGTATGCAGAGGAAACAGTAAAAAAAAAAAAACTTCTGTCACTTATAATTTCAATTTCCTTATATGGATCTCTAAGCAATCAAATTGTACAGAAAAAAATTTGAAACTTCATCTAGTAGCATAATATGCTCCTTTCACCTCTTATTAATAAGACAGAATTGAAACATTAATTTATGTATACTCTTTTACCTCTTTATTCATAGTCATCTTGTTGTGCTTAAGATTTCTTGCTGAGAAACTTGTGTAAAATATCTTCTTTTCCAGGTGTTTTTCAGTATATATTCTCCTAAAAATATTTTAAAAATTCTCCAACTGAACAAAGAAAGAATATTGGACAAGAATGTAGCCTACTATCAAGGACAGTACCTTCTTTTTGTATTAATATGTTACCTGTAGCATTCTCACATGAGTAAATATTGTAGTATTCAGGTGAAGACTTTGTATTTCATTGTAAAATTCCAAATACATAAATAAAGGCATGAAATAATGAAAAAAATTATATATTGTTATAATTATATAGCAAATATTGTGGAAGATTTAATATTGAGTTGACTTAACTTTATATTTTACATGAAATATTAAATTATTTTTTTATAACATACAAATGAGAAGTTCATGTCAAGGGCTTTCTTTTTTCTTAGAATAGAGTTGAATTGCTGTCATAAATTACTTATAAGTCCTTGAACGGGATTCTTTTACCTTTGATAACAGAGATGGCTGCCAGAAGTTGTTACGAAAAGTCCTCAGCATTGACATTGTTATTATCCCTTCTGTCATATATACATGACTTTTTAAAATCTTAGTACACCGCTATAAACAGTCTTACCTAAATGCTTTTTTCTTAAATTCAGTATAACAGAACACATTTTTATCTGTGGATTTAAATGAATATTACATTAGGGATGGGGAAAAATATTGAAGCACCCCACAAAAGTTATACTGGGAGTCATACCCTGTACTGTAGTTAATTTATTTTCCAACAACTTTACTTGCAACCGCAAAATGTTAAGGACATGGAGTATCATGTTTTCAAAATATAGCATCTTGTTCCAGTAGGGAAATGGAAGACAAAGGACATTTTCAGACCTTGAAAGAACTTTTAGTATCATTAAAATTTGCCTCAAGTGACAAGCCTCAAGTGAGTAGCATCAGTGAGCAGCAAAATAGAAGATACAAGTCGGACTAAAGGATCATACATTATTTCGCCAGTCTATGCCATTGTCCCTAACCTGTCCTCTCACTGAAGGACATCTCCATCTTCCTCTGTGACATCTCCAGAGCATCTACCCAAGAGATCATACTCAATATGAATGAAAACTTCTGTTACTTTTCCATGGTTTACATGTTACCTACTTTTTTCCCAACCACTTTTCTAACAGGTCAGTACAGTCTATTAGGAAAGCCTGAAAACCAAGTTTGTTCTCTGTGTGAGACATTAGTTTTGACCAAAGGCTCAGAGGTGTTTTTTCATAAGGTAACAAAGACAAAGCCCTTCCTAACCCTTCACATGTTTCTCAAAAATGTTGTCTCACATTCTAACATCTTTTACTTTGACCATGCCAAATGCAGTTTTTCCTATTTGGGTCCTGCAGCAATCCAATCCTATCTCTTTCACCAAGTGACTTCTATTCACTTACTACAATGGCTCTGCATTCCTTGTACTTCAAACTGTCTTTACTTTTACAATCTATCAGATTAATGTCTGCTGATTACAATTTATGTATTTGTTGTTCATTTTCAATCTTTATCTGCATTTAAGTTGAAAGGCCTTGAATGTAATTATAAACCTGAATTTTGTTCTGTTACCAAGCTTACAGCAAGACGTCTTAATATATGGGCTGGGACTGCTGATGCTTTCAAAACCTCATAAAGACTTTACACCATGACTCAGGACATAAAAAAATGAGATAAAATACCAGAAAGACCTAAGACTACTGGAAAATGTTTCCATTTACTATTTTTTTGGTGGCATGTCTATGATACAGCAGCATACAATTTTATTTTAAGGTAGAAGGAACACATGGTTAAACCACTCTGATAAGATATGGATGATCCACACATTTGGAAGCAAAAAACTTTTGTTCCTGTTTGTGTTCTTTTCCCTTATTTAGAATAAACAATCATTTAGGAAAGAGAACCTACAAACTAGTTGTTTATTCAGCAAGTTAATTCCATATGGTTATTCCTCTGAAATACAGAGAGCAGCAGGGTTTTTTTAAGAAAGTTATCATTCACGTGGCGAAGCCCAGCTACCCTTACAAAAAAATCATTATTTTCTACATTAAGACTAGTCTCTCTGGGTCAGCTTAGCTTCAGAGAAAGGTCCTAATCTTTCTTCAATATTCCTCATTTAACACAAAAGGCTTCTAACAGTACTGACTGTGAATCAGTTTAAGGAAAGTATTCACTTGTTTTCAAAAGAAGATAACTATAGCTGGCAAAAGAACTCATAAAATGCTGGTGTCTTTTATGTTAATGTAAAAGAGATGGTGTACAAAGAGAAAAAAATATTAACATATTGACATTTTTGTGCATAACATCTGTTAGTTTGGAAACTATAAAATGAATAGTTTATCTGTATCCATAGGATTCATCTTTGGGGGGGAACTGAGCTCCAGTTGTGTGAACAGAACTCTTGTCATTGAACTACACAGGACGATTCACAACGTTAAAATTTAGTGCACTCTATATCTCCTGGGTACAAATACTATTACTTTATTAATACTAGTTATTGTTCTTGGCTTAACGTGACTGTGTTCCTCAACTGTGGACAAGCTGTAAAAATCATTCCTTTATGTCTAACTGTACTTTTCTTATAATTCTGTAGCAATTCCCTATTGAATTCTTGGATCCCATTTATGCTTCTAGTATTTGGAGGATCAGCTTGATATCAATAACAGGAAGAATGACCATCATACCTTCTGAGGAATTTGATATTGAACAGTTAATGATGTTTGATGATTACTTGCTTCAGGTCATATTACACAGGTTTTCATGAGAAGGGATGTTAACTTTAAGTGAGATTTTTGTATACAACATATATAAAAAATTAGCCCCGTAAATTTTCATTTTCGTGAGAAGATTGACTCTTCTTCCAACACCTGCCAACAGAAATGTGCCCTTGCAAAATAGGTGACCAGGCACATCCTGAGATTTTTAGCAAGTATTTACAGGCAGGAAGTCCAGAGAAATTATGCTTCTCCTCTATTTGGTATTCATGCTGTTAAATATGAGGCTTTGTGGCTTCCCAGCACAAAAATAAAAATAAAAAAAAAATAAAAGATAGATATAATGGAGTGAGTACAGCAGAAACCCACTGGAATGTCTGGGGGTCTGAGCACAGGATGGAAGTGGAATGGCTGTGGCAAATTTTCTCCTCAACAGAGGAAGAGAAGGTGAACAGGAAATCTTACTGTTGTCTGTAAATACCTGGATCAGAGGATACACAGAGTCAGTTTGAAAGTGCAGAGTGAATGGACAGAACACAACAAGTGCAAGAAACTTGAACATGGGAAATCCAGATAGGATAAAAGTATTGTTTCCCTCTGTCATGATGCAGGATAAACACTGAAACAGGTACTGAGAGAAAGAATGTGGTTTTTGTCCTTGTAAGTGCTCAAGAAATCTGGATCTGAGACCTCTGATCAGATTATTTTTGTTATGACTTTGCAAGGGAGTAATTGAACTGTTTGGCCTCTGAAGGGCTTTTCCAGCATGAGTTATTCTGTGTTCCTGACATTCCGTGTACTATCCGACAACACATTTTTGCTATGCAAGAACAGCCTTGCTTCTACAGTTCTATAGTTAGAATTAATGTTGTCTACGATTTGCTGTCACAGTACTGTTAACAAATCTATTTATTTAATTATTTTTACATATTTTTAGTGGGTGGGACTCTGAGTTAAATGAATTAAGAGATTACAGACACCATTCTACATTACTGTCTTGATGAATTTATAATTAAATGAGATTATAAAAGCTTCTGTCTTCTTCCTTAGGCTGTTCAGGACAATAATAGTACTTATCTTCAAAGACTTCCAAAGGCAGTTTCCAAGTCTTTCTTCATATTTTATTTACTTCTTTTTGAAAACTCTTCAACTGAATTATTTTCTTTTCAAATTTTGCTTTGTAGGATTTTATCAAAAAAAACAGAGAGTGCTCTTCCCTGTTGTTCATCATCAAGCAAGATAAATGCCAAACATGCTGCCTTAATACTAATGTGTTCAGTAAGACTTGGAGAGTTCTTACAGAGAGCAGGCAAAAAGCCATTAAATTAGAAATGCCATTATCGTATGTGTCTGTATGTCAAACAATTAAAGTACTGCCAACTGTTGATAACTAGCAGCTGAAATGAACTCTTGTTAATAGTTTCTGCTGGAAGCAAACACAGACCAAGAAGAGCTCCATCACAGGTGTATAAGATGTCAGTATGGGCTGAAAACTGTACCCAGATTGTGTTTGACTGTGAAAGTCAGGAATCTAGCCAAGTAGCAAAGCACTATGATTAATTTTCAAATGTCCATGCTGTTTTAAACTGTCCCTTTGGCTGGAGTTGTGATTATATGTGCTATATATTCTAAATTACAGTCTAACTTCACAGAATCACAGCATCATGCAGAACCATAGAATGACCTGGGTTGGAAGGTACCATAAAGATCATCTAATTCTAATCCCCTTGCCTTGGCCAGGGACACTTTTCACTAGACCAAGTTACTCAGAGCTCCATCCTGCCTTAAACACCTTCAGGGATGGGGTGTTCACAGCCTCTCTGGGCAACCTGTTCTAGTGCATCACCAGTCTCAGTGTAAAGAATTTCTTCCTAACATCTAATCAAGACCTACTCTCTTTGACTTTTGAAGCCATTTCCCCTTGTCCTGTTATTACCTGCTCTCTTAAAAAGTCCCTCTCCATCTTTCTTGTAAGCTCCCTTCAGGCACTGGACTTCCTCCTTTCCAGGATGAACAAACTCAGCCTTTGTTTTGTAGTAAAAGTGCTCCATCACTCTGACCATCTTGGTGGCCTTCTCTGGACTTCTTCCAAAAGGTCCATGTCCTTCCTGTGCTGGATGCAGCACTGCAGGTGGGTCTCACCAGAGCAGAGCAGAGCAGAGCAGAGCAGAGCAGAGCAGAGCAGAGCAGAACAGAGCAGAGGGGCAGAACCACTTTCCTAATTCCAGCACAGAACCTGTGCTGGCCACACTGCTTTTGGTGCAGCCCAGGACTTAGTTGGTTTTCTGGGTTTATTGGGGTTTTCCAAGTTCTTTTGGATGATACCTCATCTTTCAGGTGTGGAAACTTTCTTCCAAACAGTCTATCACATGCTAGGCTATTTCCCACAAGACAAAATCTCTCCTTCATATTAGAGAACTCCGAAAGATACAGAAACATACAGCACTTATCTATCCTTGTATTAATTACTATAATTTTAACAACATCTAACACAATTGTTGTTTTTTCCCCAGCAATACAGATATTGATTGAAATTTTCCAGAACTTTTGATGTGTTTGAAATTGTCTTCACAAGTCATTTTCTATGAAAAAATTAGGGGGGTTTGGGGGGACATTTTTCGTTTGTTTGTGTTTTTTGGGGGTTTTTTTTGGTTTTACTTTGGTTTGTTTTGGGGTTTTAGTTTGTTTTTTGGTTTGTTTTTTGTTTTTTGGTTTTTTTTTACCAAATAATTCACATAATTTAGTGTGGGGTTTTTTTGTTAGGTTTCTTTTTTTTATTTTTTGTGGTTTTGGTCTATTTGTTGTTTTTTGGCTTTTTTGGGTTTTTTTTCATAATGTCTCCTGTAAAAACAATTTATGCTTATACCAGAAAGGAACTCCATAATTTTTTTTTCACTTTGAAACCCATTCACTCCATCCAGTTGCATAAATACTTTGGGGCAAAAGCTGAAACAGTTTGCAACTCCAAAAAGATGATAACTTACTAGGTAAATTTTTTTTTTTTTTTCCTAAATCTTTAATTCCTAGCACTCTTCTAAGCATATCATCAAGCTAAATTGTAAATCACAAACTGTGAATATCTTCTCAGTTGCTCAAAGGCTACCCATTAGCAACAGAGTCAGCATAAAAGGGTATACTTCTTGCTACATAAAAGAAGTAAACTATCAAGCTACTTTTTAACTAGCAGTGATATTCAGAGAGGCAATCCTGTAAGGCATATGCTTAGAGAATGTGAAATTCAGGTCTTTAGACTGTTTTTTGCAGTTTCTTTCACTGTTATCATTAATTTTCCTTGCCTTTGATACTGAGGAATCATTGAAGCTGACATCAAAGCCATCTTTCTTGTCCCCTCAGGAGACTGTACCAAAAACTGTGTATCATACTGGAAGGCAATAAGCATAGGTTCAGGTTCAGTGATATATATTCACTGGGACAGTGGAAATATTTTAAATAAATATATGTCTAAACGGAAATATAGGCAATTAAATGAGTGAATTATGCATTTGAACATACATTTTTCTTCACTAAAATAAATATGTTGTTCATGACTTTCAGGTGCAATTAAAATTTTATATCTATGCTATTTAAAACCATCTATTCAGAGACATCCTGATGAAAGCATTCTTTGATTGTACTGAACACTACACTTCTATTAGTAGATGCTTTGTCTTTGCTGGTTTTGTTCCTTTTAATTTATCATATAAAGTTAGAGTGAAAGAGCCATTTAGCAAATTTGACATTTGATATTTTAATTTAATTTGTTTTGGAATACGCCTTAAAAATTTCAGAATTTTCAGAAAATGAAATTGAACTGAAAAGTAGTTATTTTTTCTTTTTAATAAGTCATTTATCATATAAAATAATAAATTTTAATTAAAAGTCAAAATGCAGGGTCATTATGAGACAGTATCAGCTTATTTCATTTCAAAAAAGCAAATAAAAAATTTTCAGTGACAATTTTCATCTGAGTAAAATCACGACAACTTTTGTATTTAGGTATTTATTTTATGCCTGTATTTACCATTTTCTTCTCTAACAGGTTCACAGAAATAAGTACGCTGGGGCTTAGACTCTATGAAATAAGTTATTAGTGATATTTGAAATAACATACTTAGAAATCTCTTCCTATAAAGAGCTATCTTCAGTGTAAATAAAAAGACATTTGATTAAAAGAAAAAGATAAAAAGATCATCTACCAGCACCCCTGGTTAACTGGAGAAGTTCCAGCTGACTGGAAATTGGCACAAGTAATGCCCACCTACAAGAAGAATCATCCAAGGAACTACAGCCTGTCAGCCTAACCTTGGTCCCAGGCAAGGTTATAGAAGAGATCATCCAGAGTGCCATGTGTGACATGGCACACGCAGGACCACCAGGGTATTGAGCCCAGCCAACATGGATTTAGGAAAGGCAGGTCCTGCTTGACCAGCCTGGTCTCCTTCCATGACAAGGTGACCTGCTTGGTAAATGAGGGGAAGGTTGTGGATGTAGTCTACCTGGACTTCAGTAAAGCATTTGACACTATTTCCCTGCTAGAAAATCTGCATGAGTGGACTCTTTTATGGTTTCAGAACTGGCTGGATGGCTGGGCACAGAGAGTTGTGGAGAATGGAGCTAAATCTAGTTGACCACTGGCCACTAGCAGTGCTTCCCAGGGCTGTTTTGGGGCTGGTCATGCTTTTTGTCATTATTAATGATCTGGACATGGGGGTCAAGTGCACACTCAGTTGATTTGCAGACACTAAGTTGGGTTGGAGTGTTGGTCTGCTGGAGGGTAGGACAGCTCTGCAGAGAGACCTGGTCAAACTCAATAAAAGGGGTAAGGACAACTGACAAATGCAGGAGGTTTGATAAGGCAAAGTGCTGGGTCCTGCACTGGGGTCACAGCAACTCCATGAAATGCTACAGGCTAGGGAAGGAGTGAGATTTGCTCAGTAGAAAGGGACTAGGGGGTGCTGGCTGACAGCTCAATGTAAGCCAGCACCGTGGTCAGGTGGCCAAAAAGGTCAGTGACATCTTGGCCTGTGTCAAGAACAGTGTAGTCAGCAGGACTAGGGAAGTGATCATCCCCCTGTACCTGGCATTGGTGAGGCTGTATCTCATGTACTGCGTTTGTTTCTGGCTCCTTCACTTTACAAAGGACATTGAGATGTTGGAGTGTGTTCAACAAAGGGCAGCAAGGTCTAGAAAGGTCTGGAAAACTTGTCTTAGAGGAGCAGCTGAGAGATGGGTTTTTTTAGTCTCAAGAGGAGGCTCAGGGGGAATATCATCATTCTCTACAAGTACCTGGAAGAGAGTTGTAATGAGGCGGGTGTTGGTATCTTCTATCATGTCTGCATGGAGAAGACTAGAGGAGATGGCCTTAAGCTGAGACAGGGGAGATTCAGATGAAAGATTTGTAAAAAAAAATAAATAGTAATTAGAGGGAACAGGCATTGGAATAGGGTGCCCAGAGAAGTGGTGGAGTCACTGTCTCACTATCCCTGGAGGTATTTAAGAGGTGTCTTGATCTGGTGCTGGGTGCCACTATGTTATAGTGGTTTAGGGGCTATAGTGTCGGGTTGACAGTTGAACTTGATGATATCGAAGGTCTCTTCCAACCTTGACTACTCTATGAGTCTGTGAGATATGCTAGATGTTGTACTTTTTAAACGGGTAAAGTGGGTTTACTGTCTGGGTTTGTTTTTTACTTCATCTTACTTCATAACAAAAATCAATCTTATGAAGAGATATTTACATGTAAATCCAGGTTTGCTCATCATGTTTGTTTATTATTGTTCCATTTGGGAAAGACTGTAGGTTAGCTGGATGTTGATATGCACTAATCCTGTTGAAGTTGGGCCTGTTCAGCCTCTAGAAGAGATGACAGGGGACTTCATTAATGTGTAAAAGTATCTGAAGGAACAGTGCCAAAAGCATGGAACCAGGCTCTTCCCAGTGATGACAAGCAATAGGACACGAGGCAATGGACAGAAACTGATCCACAGGAAGTTCCACTGGAATATGAGGATGAATTTCCTTACTGTGGAGGTGACCAAGCACTGGAGCAGATTACCCAGAGAGGTTGTGCAGTCTCCCTCACTGGAGATACTCAAGAACCATCTGGATGCAATCTTGTTCCACACAGTCTGGGATGGCCTTTCTTGAGCAGAAAGCTTGTACCAGATTGATGCCTTGAGAAGGCTGACCTAGAACAGAGGCTAGATAGAGTTAAGAATAAAGTGGGTATTTATTGAAAGGCCTTAAAGCTTGGGCAGTACAAGAGCCTGGCCAGGGTTAAACCCAAGATGGACCTAAAAATGGTCACAAAATGGATGACTGGTCACAAGATCTCACATTTTTATAAGTTTTGGTCCATCTGCATATCAGAGTTAATTGTCCAATCACAGCTTCAAGTTATGAAGTCACATCCTTTTTGTTTTCTCTCTGCAGTCCACTGTTGTTCATGCTTTTGGGCCTGAAACTTGTAACACTTGTCCTTAGTATCAAGCTAGAAAAGGAATTGTTTTGTCTACCTACTCTGTGAAGAGAGCTCACTAACATTTAATATGAAGCTCAAAACTACACACCTAGGCAGCACAGAATATGAAAAATATGAAAGCCAAAACTTAAAGCATCAAGATGACACCTGGGGTTCTTTCCCACCTGATTATTTCTATGATTCTGTGATTGCATATTTAAAAGGAAAAGGGTGGCTCTTTTCTTATGCTCTTAAATATGTACTATTAACCCTAGACAAAGAAGGGACATTGAGGTAGTTTTATTGAACACTTGTATTTTTCAGCTCTGTTCCAGTTCCATTAAACTTGCAAAATGTTTTCAAATGGCACTGCAGGGCTATTGAATTACATACTGTGAAAATTTATCTGGCAGTCAGTAATGTCAAGGTAGAATGATATTAAGATCATGTAAGGTATAGCTTTCCCTGTTGTGAGATGACAGGGGACCACTGCCAACATGATGAAGATCAGGAGAAAGACAATAAATTAAGGTATTTTTGCATGTTAAAGCTGATAAATAAGGACCAGGGATAGAGTTACACAACAACAAAAGTGTTTGTTTTCAGAAATCATTATTTTTTAAGACATGAAAAAGGCCATTCTCCCTTCTATTTCATTTTATCAATGGTTTCTATGGTTTTAAAAAAAAATATAATTCATTAGGAACTTTTTCTTGGATAATACAATGGTATTTTTTCTAAAGAATGAAATGATTGTCACTAGAGACACTAGCAGAAGTTACTTCCCTCTCCTCCTTCAGGTGAGTTCTAGGAGTTCATATAAATTGGTGTGTCCTATGGGAGTGATCTGAATGACCTCTATGAATTACATGAAAATAAATATAACTAACATTTGATTCCTCTTCCTCCTGTGTATTTAGTCTTTAGTCAATTAGGCAATTCCTGCGTATCTTCTTAATATGATTTTGTATATGTTGGACAAAAAAGTAATCTTTCAGCACTTTTCCTCTGTTGATGGATTTCAGAATGCATTTCTGAATTGAAAATTTTTCATTTACAATACTTGATGCTTCCTCAATGTCCTTGACATACCTACATAGTACCAGAATAGCAGAAACATATTTATTCAGTTCAAATAAAATAACACTGTCCTATAAGATCTCTCTAAATTATATTAATGCTTTCATCACTTGCTAGCATGTTTAAAGTTCATCAACATCATATTATCCCTCTAGGAATGCAATAGTATTGCCCTTAGCTTGTTTTTGAACCAGACTATGTTTTCTCTTTCTCATGTCTCTTTATAGTTTCAAGGATTAGGGCTATGTTGAATTATTTACATGCAGTACTCATCAAAGAGGTAGTTGAGATTTTTACATAGTTATTCAGACAGCTACTTGACAGAGACAGTTTGTTGCCAGCATTCAGTTTTAATTTAGTGTCAGTTAAGTGTTACCTTTTAAAGTCAAATGTTAGCATAAGAAGTCATGGGACAAAAATAAATGCTCAAAATAAATGAAATATTGAAGGAAAAAAATGCAAAAGAAAGATTAGACATGTATTGGCATCAATTTCTGTTCTTTACTGCATATTTAACTTGATTATTCATTCAATTTCTTTTTGGAATCATAAATTGTATGAAAATTACCACCTCCTTACCTCTCCTCTTATTTTTACTAATAATTAGGACTCACTGAGTATGAAAACACATATGCTAATAAAATTTGTTACATTAGTTATAATATTGGGAAGCTTTAAAAAACATTGAGATCTATATGTCATCATTTATGTGCACAACTCCTCTTGATTAAAGGATGCACTTTTCTCTGAAAACATGACAATATTACCAGTACAAATGAAAGTACAGACATTTGTGTGGTTTTAAATTCTGTATGTGAAAGTGTTGCAAGTGGATTGTACTCATTTGCAAGTCACTTTCTCCTCTAGAAAATGTCTCTAGAGTTCTTATAATATATTGTGCCAACAAAGTAATCATCATATTGTAATTAAATTTATACAGAGACATTTAGATTAATTAAATACAGTGCATTGTAAATAGATGCCAAGCTTATGAGTAGTTTGTTTTTCACAGAAGCTTGGTTATGGGTTCACAATTGTCCACTCTTTTCTTTTCTGGACACCCTAGTTATGAATAGATTTCCTAGCAAGCTTAAGATTTAGTATCTCCAAAATTCTGAACCCACTTTTACAAACTTGAAGTTAGACAGTAAAGAAAAATCATTCCTTCAGAAAGGCTTTCATTGGAAAATACTATATTATCACCTGGAGAAACCTGGAGGCAGAGTGTGAAAACATTTTATTTCCAGCAGGCATCATGATGGAGAGACTGCTCTTTTCTGCCACTCAACAAAATTAAATGTAAAGGGAAAGTTTTCTATCCATTCCTTCTATTTTCAGTCCATTACTTCCTTACAGAATTCTGAATAATGCCAAGGGAATGGAAATCAGAAACCAAGGTGTCTTAGTTTTGCAGTGAGTTCTCTGCCCTTCATGATTCACAAAGAAATATTCCTTCTGCTTATTTTTATTTTGGTATCATTAAATTTAAAATCTTGCCTGTATTCCTGCCAAGGACACCCAATGTAGGTTCACTTCGCTCAGTACTGTTGTTTTAAGAATTCCTTCCATCACACTTTGAATGGAAGCAACTACTTCCTCACCTTGAAACACTCCACTTGCTAGATCCTTATAAAAAAGGTGGAGTCATGTACTCCCAAAGTATTTATCATATAAAAATCAAGATGGGATATGCCTTCCCCATAGCAAATAACGTAAAGTGGTTAGTGTAGGTAGAGAACGCAAATATTTAGGCCCAGATTACAAGACGAAGTAAAGGCAGAATTGGTACATGAAAAAGCAGGCAGCCACAGACAATAGGTGTGCATTATCCCTGGGGTTGGTTCAGGGATTTTCGGAGCAATGACATTTAACTTGTGACTGCTAAATGGTCTCATGTAGGACCAATGTTCAGCTCAAAAGCTGGCTATTTTGAGTATGAGATAGGCAAAATCTTAAGTGACAAATGAATTTTGAGGTAAAAAGCCTGACATACGAAACAAAATAAAAGTTGCATCACTCAGCTTGTTTTTTGCATCCCACTGCAGTATAAAATCTGTACTGTATTAGTACATTAATATAATACTAGTCTGCTATGGAGAAAGGAGAAGCAGAAAGAAATATAAACATGGACATAAAAGGGCACTGATAAAAGTGAAGAAAGGTGGTCTTTGGGGTTCATCAAGAAGAAAGAAGACCAAATTTTGGGGTTTTTTATTTGGTATTTTTTTGGTAGATACTTGTTTTTTTCTTTCATTCCCTTTCTTCAGGAAAGCTATTAGTTTCTCTGATACAACTGTGCAAGCGTAAAAAATGTTGCTGGTCTTTTAAGGAGAAAGAAAAAATAAAATAAATTCTAGAAGAGTGAGAAATATAAGCATTATAATGGTCTGTATCAATGCATTCCATAGGTAAACATTAAAAATGTACAAAGTGTCAAATATATACATTCCATTAATTTTCATTTACATTGTCATTCAAATTTTGCTTTAATCATGCTGGAATAGCAAGGAAGAACTGCACTGTATTATAAAAAATCCTGCCATCTGGACATCATCTAGACCCATGATTTTAATTGTCAAGAAACTGCAGTTAAAATGCAACTGAAGAAAAATCAGATTTCAGAACATGTTCTAGATTCTACAAAACATGAATACACATATAAAATAAATTCATACCAGAATAGTTTTCTGTTTGCTTGATCTTGCTTCTGGACTCTCAGATGGTTTAAAATCATTTGAGAACATAAGCTTTTGCAATACAGTTTTTTATCTACCTTGATAATAAGAAGTTTTTCTACAAGGCCTTTAAAGTTTTGTTGTGGGAGAACAAACACTTTTAGCTGTAAGGAAGACAAGTTCTACTAGCAGTTATTTTGTCTGTCCCTAGTGTTATGCTGGACAGAGATCTTAAATTTTGCTTTTATCTAGAGACTTTAAAGTGGGAAATCCCCTTTATATCACCAAAATAAAAGATGGCATCTATTTTTAGATACATTTTTAAGTAAAAAATCAGGAATTAAAAAACGAAAAAAAGACATGTGAATTACATGGTTGCAATAGCTTAGTAGTAGGCTGTTTTATGACAACAACCAACACTAAATTACCTTTCAGGAATTATTTATTAATTTTCATTGTTCTTTGGACTGGAAAGTGAGCCTGTTAAAACCCTTTAACTTGGATTTAATCAGAAGGAGAAAGACTTTGAAGCCTCTGTGATCATTCACCTAAAGAAAACAGGTTACAGACAATACAGAAATTAACCTTTGGCTTTGACCTTTATTTACAGAAAGAAGATTATTCATCTGTGCAGATTTAGAACAGTAGTTCTTCATTTGTCTTCACTGTGCCCTGACCCATATATTATTTAAAGAAAGATAATGTAATTAATCTAATTTTATAAATTTTTGGAAATTAGCAATTTATTTCTTCATAGCGACTTGCTTCTCTGATGAGGGAATCCAAGTAAATTTTATGATATGATGAAATGTTTTTACATTTTCAAATCTGAGCATGCTTGTCCTAGGTTAGGGTCTGATTTTGATTATACTCCTACAATCTCAGAAGTGGTTTCACAGAAGATTGTAATTTATAATGCCATAACTGAGACACATTGTCCTGCTTTGTCCTTTTCCACACGTGTTTATCAACATACTTGTTTACTGTCAATTGTGTTTTTATTGTTCCCTGTCTCATTCTCTTTTTTCTGGTCATCTGATATTGACTCCTGATTCCTTGGCTCACATTCCATTTTTATTAAACCTTGACCACTTGAGTGCAACATACTTAGTCCTCTTTCTGGCAGATACACAAAAGCCTCATTAGTTTTCTGATTATGTATTCTGCTCCTACTAAAAGAATTTTATGCCTTATAGTCATGGAATTTAGTTATCTGGATATGCCTTCCCTCTGTTCTCTAGTTCTTAGTTTAGTTCTCAGATTAATGTTTGCATCCAAAAATGTTATTTTACCTTATTATGTTATGATGTTATTTACCTTTTTATTAAGGCATTATTATTCTGTGGAACTGTATTTTTATAATATGGAGTTCCTTTTTTGGTCTACTTTTAATTGGTGTAAAAAAGAATAGATATTTTAGCACCTGTACCACCTGAAAACCACTGAAAACAAATACAGAGGGAGGCAGTGATGCTGCTGATTTGCGGAAGTCACCAATTTTTTTTACTTCTGCTTTTAGAGACTACAGAACAGAAAATATTTTACTACACTTTCCAGCGTCTTCCTATTTCTCACCTATGTGACTATGTAAGACGGTTATTTTCTCAAGTTCTTTTCATTGCCATTGCTTCTAGAAGTATCTGTTGAATCTTCAGCTTTCTTCTCTGCTTTTCTGCTGGTGTCTCAATACAAAATGACATAATCAGTTATTACATTCTTTTAATTTGACCAATATCAGTGATAGAAAGAATTAAAAAGACAGGTCGTCTTTTTTCTAACATTATCCAGGGTCAAATCTACAAATTGATCCCAACAAGCTTACATCCAGGAAAATGTGAAAGAAACTCCATCTCCTCCACCCTACTCTACAGTTCTGCTCATGGCATGATTACTTTATGTAATGCTGTTGTTCCGCTGATACTAATCTGATACTGTTCCTCTGATACTAATTTTGATTAGATGGTAAGCAGTTTGAAAGTTTTCCTGCTTTCTAAGCATCCCTGAAGTACGTTTGTTTTCACTTCATTTTCACGGACACAAGGCTTTCTCTGCTTTTAGTAGAATTCCTCCCATCAGGCCTGGTTTGATAATTCCCACATGATCATCACTGGTTTTATGCAGTGCAATCATACTATATAGATCAATGCTAAACCTGGTCATTTTGGTTGGTTTGATGGCTGGATGGTAGGGTTATTTTTGAGCCGTGTGTTTTTTTGGTACATACAATTACCAACAAATAAATGGAAGTAAATAATCTTCCAGTAGAGTATAATTGAGTGTGATTCTTTTTCTCAGTTTCAGTACTAAAAATACTTGCAATTTACTGTGAAAATGATATTTATCAATATATCAGAAAAAAATTCCATGCTCAGTTGCTGTACTGGGGGGAATGGGAGTAACTTTCTTCATAACAGTCCATGTGGTGCTTGATTTGCACTTGTGGCTAAAACAGTGTTTTTCACACACCAGTTTAAACTTTGGCTATTGCTATACAGTATATGACCTCCTCCCTGTTCCCCCTGCCATTGGATAATAGGAGGGGGATAAGCAAGTGTTTGTGAGGGGACAGGACAGATGTGAGGAGACAGGACAGCTGGCCCAAACTGACCAAAGGCCTATTCCACACCGTATGATATACTGCTGAACAATAAAAAATCAAGGAAAGGAGGAGTAAGGAGGAGTAAGGAGGGACATTTGTGGTTATGGCATTTGTCTTCCCAAGCAACAGTTGACTACGTTTGTTGAGTCCCTGCTTCCCAGGAAGTGCCTGGACATCTATACTGGATGCTTTCTGCCTGGCTTGCCTGAACAGTTTTTGCTTTACCTGATCTTTTTTACAATCCACAAACCTTCTCCTCCTCCTTCTTGTTTCTCCCCATTTGACAGAAGAGGGAAGAGAGCATAACTCAGGGTAGGTTTTGGTTGCCAGCCAAGAGGAACCTACCACAATTATTCATCCTAACCTACTTGCTCTTGAAATAGGTTTAAAAATATGGAGAGGTATTTCCAAGACTTTTTATAAGAGACTAAAAAAATATTTTTCATCCCTATTTTTTATCTCTGGTGCAAGAAATGAACTAAAGAAGAACTGTATCTCAGTAAGATAGACGTGACCACAAATGACTTCATGGTGGAGGGAGATTCAAACACTTGGAAGGTGTTTTCTCACCAGTATCAGGGTCAGTGCATTGTAGGAAGTGGCAGACTTGCACATGAGGCCTAAGCATGTACATCTCCCACAGAAACAGGCAGTCAGGGTACCTGCAGTTGTGGATGAGGGGTTCAACTGGTAACGCATCTGGTCACTTGGGGACCTGTTCCCATAACTCTCTCTGGGCGTGAGGACAGGGATTAGTCTGCTAGCTGTTTCTTGAACTTTCTAAGTTGCTAACATGATGCTTTATCTCTTGCATTATTGAACCTGATGTGCAATTCACTCACTGCTGTTTAATAATATAATTAATAAATCAATTAATCACCTTGTGATTTCATTTAAACGATAGTCTCTCTCTATGACAATTCACTACAGAAAGCTCCCAGATAGGTGTAAAAAGTTTTCATGAATTTCTTTATTTGCTCTGCTTTTTTGCATATTAGATTTTAGTTAGTTCTTCTCTTTAGCATTTCTTCCTCTTCAGTATTGCATGCTCTAATATCTTGAACCAAAGTATCCAATCAGGCATTGAATAGTATAAAATTTATAAAATTTATATATTATGTGAGCAAATATACAACAAAAAAACCCTCATGTATTTGTTCTCCTTTTTCAAGAAGGTATGAGATTTTCTGTCAGCCACCATCTACTAAACTTAGAGAGTTTTATTGTTTTACTGATGCTGGTACTTAATAACAATGGAGAGTACTTCTCCTTCTTCCACTGTGCACATGATAATAACTAATGATGCCTAAAGCCTACCTAGTGCCCCAGATAAGACATAGTTTTCCTGTTGAGCAGTCTGTTTAATTCTGCCATAGTCAAGATGTTACAATTGCTATCTTTGTTATATAAAGCACGGTGGTGAGATAACTAAGGATAAGGAGGAGGGGTGGGTTGAACAGTTAGTGTAACAGTTACTGAAAAAATTCTCACTCAGTTAATGGATATATGCGTGGTAGAGCTTTGTGCACGCTTTGAGAACTACTTATCAAATTAGGTTTTAATAAGAATAAAAAAGAAACCCAAGAAGAATGCAGCAAAGCATAAGTATTACATCCAGGTAGAATACACTACTGATGCTGACAATACAAGCTGTATTCCCATCTATGGTTGGGTCTGCTCACTTCATGTTCATGTTTCAGTGTTGCCAGATGAGATGCTGATATTGCAGAAGATGTTGAGAGTGGTAGTCAGAGTGGTACAATTTTCCTTTCCACTTCAGTTATCCCAAATATTTTATTTTTTCTTTGCATCAGTCTTTGAAGGAACCAAAATAGACTAAGGATTTTGCCTCTTGTCATTATTTTATTCATTACTTAGGCTTCCTTCTCTATGGATTTCTTTTGGTCCATTGATTTCCAATTCTTTTCTCCTTTGCTAGTAAAAGATGATCATAATGCAGTCCTTTGTGATGTTAGTGATTTTTTTTTTTGTGTGTGTGAAAGAATGCAGATGTTTTGTCCTTCATTTCAGAAAGAAGTTTATATAAAAGGATGAAATTTGCCAAAGCCTTAAAAGTACAGGCCATGATAAAAATGATTCATAAGCAACTCAGTAATATTTCAAAATGCTACACACAGAAATTAAATTAGAAGGGATCTGTCATACAAAATTGCAGAATATTCTGAGTTGTAAGGGACCTTTGTCTGACATGTCTGACACTCTTAATTGGTAAAGATTAATAGACACAATCCTGTATTAAAAAGAGGGAGAATTCACCTGGTGATGAATGGCCTAATGACTTTTTTTTTTTTTTTCTTTTTTGTATTTGCATCAATTTTGGTTATGTGGTTTTCTTTTCCTCTTTTGTGATTGAATCATACTGGAAAAAGAACCAGTCATTAATATGTTTCACAGCCTATCTCCTCTGTCTGACTCTTAGATGATGTATGAGTACATTTGTCGAAGAAAAGAAAATTATTGCAGTGAAGATTTTCTTTAATGTTCCAAACATCTTGTGATTTGAGCAATGCAAATTGACAGCAAGGCCCACATTTGTAAGGTTAGATCTTCTGTCTGCTAGCTTGGCATTTTGCAAAATGTGATATAATGTTTTCTACTTTTCTCTCTTAGTCATCTAGTATGATATTTGCAAATTGCTAAATGACTTAAAAGTAATTAAAATGTAAATTGAGAGAAGTACAATCTCTTATGGGGAAAACCAGATGACTACAGGGTAAGTGGGAGGTTTATTGTCTTTAGAGATGTGATTTTTAAGAACTTTTATCAGTCAGTTCTTCTGGACAGAATAACTTTTGCAATCAGCATGAATGGCACTAAACACATCAAGGAGATAGAAGTAACTTAGGGAAATAAACTCCATGAGTTCATTCAGTCATAGTCTATATCTACAAACTTCTGCATTAAAATCATAATATGCATAATTTTCAGTTTGGTAATTTCATGGTTTATGTGGTTCACATTTGAATTAGACTACAGTGTACCAAACTGTAAAAAAATTTGTGCCAAGTTGAAAAACGATTACAGAATGACTATAGTTAATTGCTTATCTCTTTAAAAATGAAAAGGGCACATACAAATTAATAAAAAAAACAACAAACCTATCAGGATGCCTGCTTAAAACTCTAAATACCCTAAAATAATTAGATAATTTTAGGCTATGCCTGAATGAGAGAGTATTGTTGCACAAAAGGAATGGATGTGTAGCATGCAATGGTTGGCATTTTAGGTTTTGGGAGGACCAGATAAAGTATGATTCAATGGGACTCCTCCAGCCAGCAAGCTGAGTGCAGGAACCATGACCCTAGGGTGCCTCTTCTGACAAGGAAGTGATCAGCAGATTCAGGGCAAAACCACAATGAGATCTGAGCTAGAGCTCTCTTGCAGAGACACTCTTGAGGACCTAATAACTCCATGACTACAATATTTTAGCCAGTTGCACAGGTTTCTATGGCCTAGAGAGCCTTTTCTCGTTCTTTCTCTATCAGATATTTCTCAAGATGTACTAGAAAACCTACGAGTGCACTCAGGGAACAAAGATGCTGGATATCCCTGACAACCTTAGAGACCCTGTCAGATACTACTTGAATATATGAAAGATCTTATCTTGCATACAAGACTGCTGTGCTTGCATGCTTTTGCAAAATCTGCTTGATTTTATAGCTATCATTGGGAATTTGGAGAGTGAAGGCATTGAAAATTCTGCCAAGTTTTTAATTGTGTTCATTCCACTGTTCGGTCTTCAGCTATGCAAAACTCCCAGGAGTCAGCCATAATTTAGAAAATGTTGGCTGGCATATGCTTGCTATTAGGTACAAGTGGATGCTAGTAAAATTACCTATATATCTGTTAGACATGTGTTTAAGGACCTTTCTAATTTGGAAATTCAGGGGGCTTAGAATAATTTTTATGGAAATAAAATATAGTGACACTTGTCTGGTTTTATAAGTATTTAGAAGAGCTTTTATGAATTAGTGCTTTTAAACATACCTTAACTCTGCTAATATAAAAGTTAAACTTTCCATATGATTATTGTGATATTTTTAGCAATCAAATAACCAGTCTGTGATGAGACTATCATTTAGATATTTACAGGTGTCCTTTTTTGTCTGAAAATAACAGAATTTTGTTTGGATAGCTCATCTCCACAGTTCACCTTATTGAGTGTTAAAACTTGAGAGAGAATAACTGCAACGTTGCATGCTTTTTTTTTCTTATCAAAGCAATAGATGAATGAATTATTTTTCTGAGACTTGAGAGCTGAAAGTGACTTCATATTTGATTATTCTTAAAGTAGTTTGAGACAAATCAATGGATTTTAGCAATGAACATCGGTCTAATAGAGTATGTGTGTGTGCACGCCCGTGTGTAAGTAAATACCCTGGAAATAAAAATAAATGTTCAAAATACAGCTATTGCTACCAGTTTTTATCCAGTTGCCTAAAGTATGAAATTCTCAAAAAATTATGCATGTATTCAGCTTTTCATTGTTTTTCTTAAACCAGCTCATGACAGAATTTTAAATAACTAAAGGCAATTTTCTGAAATGGATGTCTGGAAGGTGAGGTGAGAGTAAGGGCAGTGCACATATAACAAGTTAGCAGATATTCCCAGGTTTTCTTTCACAACATAATAATAGTAATTTATACCAGGCAGAATGAGTTTTAATTGAACATCTTTCAAGCTTCAGTACATGGAGTAGTTTAGATTAATGTTAGCAAATGTGGAGAGCTAATGCTCAGTTTCAGAGCATGCAGTAACTTTGTGTTTTATCAACATGCCAGACTGGAGCTTACAGCATATTTGGCATATTTACATATTCATAATACACTGTTACTGTGCAGATTCTACAATGTCATATTGGCACTACATGGTGAGAAAATTGCAAAAGCAAGTTAACATTATGGCTGTTTATAATCTCCAATATTTTTCCAATTGTCTTTATTTACAGATGGCTTCTTAGGCCAACAGTTTGCACAATAACTAATCAAACTAATTTGCTGCTGGCTCAGAATGTAATGCTTTGATTAGAAAGTTTACTTTCAGATCTATATTTCCCATATATAAGCTAAATTGTAGTGTAATTTGTAATTACTTCTTTGTGCAGTTCAAGTTGGCAGAATTATGGATGAATACTCCAGAGAGAAAAGAAAAAATACTTAGGTTCAGTACTTGGAGTTTTGGAGTTATTTACTCCCACAGAAGTACTGAAACCACAGATATATGAATGGCAAGATGTTTATTCCACAGATGTAGCCTATAACTAAGCCAACCACATTTATTCTGGTTCACTTACAAAAGAAGCAGCCTCTCTGTACTGTCATTGGGTCCCCATTTTCTGTTCAAGAAAATTGGCTGTTTCAAGATCCGTGTTGTACTTAGATGTTTTGCTCACTAAGAAGGGGGTGTTGTGTTTTATTTAAATAATGTTCCAATTCCATCCTTCGATTTGTTTTCAGTCAGCACATATTGAAATGTGCTGCTGTTCTTACACTTATTTAAAAGCACGGAGAAGAAACACACATATACATATGTGCATGTTTATTTGTGGTTGTATATACATATACATATATTTCACAGAGTGTTTCAAGAAAAGAAAAGGCACAAGATCAGTATCACATCTTAACCTTCAAACAAATATGTTAATTTGAATCGCAATGGGCAAGACTCCTTGATCTTGAGAAGTGCAGTGCATGGGAAAGTAATATGAGCTCATGCTCTGTTGGTTAAAGCACAACATACTCTGTTGAGTGGAAGCAATGGCCCCGGACCATGATTTGTCTCCCTTTCACTCTGTCAGAGAGTTTTGTACTTTCTTCTTCGTGTAAAGCACGAGACAAGAATATTTCCAGTGGATATCTTCTTACTGATGAATGAATGTAAAAGAAGGCACAAATGTGATTAGTGTTGATAAATCTGCATTTGAGAGGACAAACATAATTCTTGGGCTCTCCCAGAAATCACATAATTTTTACAGTATTAAAACCTACCATTATATATCCTTGCTTTACTATGTGATTTAAAGTGAACATTTCTTGGAAGAATGAATATTTAGTTACTATTTTAAAGTATTAATTGCAGAAGAACCAAATGCCTTTCTTTCAGTCAATGACTCCTGCTTTTATTTCTTTCAAGTGTAGAATATTAAGAGAAGAAAATGATGCTGTTAATACTCTTCTGATTTCAAAATTTATGTGACAGTGAATGCAATTAATCCATTTTCCCATTACTTTTCCTGAGAAAATATGCACAGGCATGAACAAGAAACAGCCTTGACTTGATAAAATAATATTTCAAACTCAGTTTATAACACTTTAAAATTATGATTCAGAATTTTAAGAAAATCTATCAAATGGCTTAAAATTTTCGTGCCTCTGTAGCTTTTTTCTTAATATAACATTAAAGTAGCTCTGTCAGATTAAAAAAGGCAAATGTATATGTCTGATTAATTCATGCTTATTTTGATCACATCATGTTACCTCAGACCAGAACAACATAACACAAAGTGACAGAAATGCAGCTTCATCTTAAACCACGCTATTCACTTACAGTCAGAAGTATGAACTTTTGGAATGAAAATCAAATTAATTGAAAGTTCATCATCCCCTTCCCTTTATAACACTCCTCTTCTTTTTTCAAAGGTAAATACAAATGTGGTGGTGTTATCTGGAAATATCTTCATGGAACAACCAAGTCACCCTGAAGAAAAGAGTCTGGACAGAAGAAGAACAAGGGAAAATATAGGACATTACATTGCCATTTATCAAAAACCACTCTGTATGCTGCAGAAGGCTTTCTAAAGATGATTATATTAGAGTGGCTAAACCTTGCCTTTGCTTTATACTTCCAGTCATTTTTAAGATGTAGAGTTTGATAGCAATGACCATCTGTGGCATTCAAAGCCCATTAATTTTATTGCAGGTATAGGTATATACCAATGACTTACGGAAGGTGACTGTAGACCATGTTAGGAAGATTGGCTTTTCAATTATTTTCAGATGTTTAAAGATGTGCCCTGATTAATTCCACCTTGCTGAAGCAAGTAACTTTACTATAGTCAGGTAACTGAATGCATCATAATGGAAATAAATAGCAGCACCTGTATGCTGAGCTGTCCCAAGTCATGACCTGGATATGGTTCTTTTCCCAACAAGAGGTGATGGCTCCTGGAGTAGTGAGACTTATCTCTTGGAGAATTCAGGTAAGTGTCTAGAGTCAAGTAAATGGATATAGTACTGTCTTATGCTTAGGCAATTAAACACTACCCAGCCTATCTCAGGACTAGTTCCAACTATCCAGCCAGAAAAAAGCTGGCATGAACATGGCAAGCCCAGGATGCTCCCATTCTTCCAAAATGGTTTGTAGTCACTTGCAAATTTTTCCTTCCTCTCTGTTTCTATCTTCATGTGACACTGAGTCAGAGGTATAAAAAGTTATGCAAGTATGTCCTGACCTCAATTTGCAGCAGCCAATAATGTTAACACTAAAATAGGCTGCAGAGAATTGCTTTAGCACCAAGATCAGGAATCAGTGGATACCTTCTCACCAAGGAGAAAAGCTATATGCAGTGACTATTCTGTGGTATCTGAAGTAATGTGTACACTATACTGCTGTTCTGGAAGTTATTTCTCAATGGAAACATTCATTATTATCCAAGGCAAGCATTCCTCCCTGTGAGCCACAGCCTGGACATGTAACTGAAACAGGCAAAATACCTGCTCTCTTAATTGTGTCATGTAATAGATGAAAATATACAACATGTGTCACACATATAAAGTTATTGGTTTAGTAACAATCTGTTCTTAATTCTGTTGTATAGCACTTGCAAAAAGAGCAATAGTGTCTAAGTAATTTTTTGTGAACTATTGGGTTCCAGATCTGAAGCAATTTATTTTGACTATTGTGAGAGCTAGAAAGTTCCATTTCTGTGTACTGCCATTGGTAGTAGGGGCAGATGTCATGCAGCAGGGAACCAACACTGGCCTAAGGAGATTTTTCAATGCTGTGGTGTCGGTGACATATTTAAATATCTAAAGGATATTCAGTCCTTTATTTCTGACATCAATTTGACAAATTTGACTGTCTCTCTTTTGCACATCTGCACCTTTCCCTAATAAGTTTTTCACTCCCAGATACTGCTTAAAAGTGGTCTTTTCCCTCCCTTATAATATTTACATCAGTGGGTAGCACAGAAATAAATGTTTTTTCACAGGCTTCTGATGGCATTGCCTGTCAGGAATTATGCAGGCAGACTCCTTAACTGTTTTTCATTCTTAAATATGAGTTACTGTAGGCAAATGTGTATTTATTCCAAAAGCTATGATCTCTGTGGATAACCAAGATATTCCTTAGATTTCATTAACATTCTTTGTGACTTTTTAGCAGTGAATACCAGGTCACTGCTTAAGCATTAATGATTAGCTGGAAGGTACCAAAGTAAAATGCATAGCTGAAAACTATTAGCTCCAGGTTCTTTTGCAAAACAAAGCAATTTGTTTTCCTCCAAAAAAATATTCAAAGCCTCAGAAACACAATAGAATCTTGAGAGACAAAGCCAGTAAGCTTAAAATATTGTTTGATATACAACTCTTAAATTTGAAAAATTATAATGAACTCGTGCACTGTATACAAGTTTGATTAACATTCCATCCATCTTAAAAGGTCTCTCTAATGTTAGTTATTAATTCCTTTGCAACAGGTGTACATTAAATATACACTTCATAAACACCATCTGGAAAATAGCGGGTAGAAATAAAGTAAAAAACAGCTGCTATAAAAGAAACACAATGGAAGAATGGAAGAAACATAAATTTTGCTTACCATTTGTGTTTCCCTTTTTTTTCTTCTTTGCAGCATATTCATGGGAACATGAGAACTTTGAAAACTCTCTGTGATAACGCTTTAATGGGAAAAACCCAAGTCAGTTGAAAGGTAAGCATTCTGCTACTCTTACATGACAAAGTTAAGCCAATTGATTTCCACAAGCATCTTTCAGATAAAGTACCTCAAAATTATCCATGCTGAAATATAAAATAATGAGATGGCATTCACAGGAACAGATTCAGTGGAGTATATAAAGACAACAAGCCAAAATAAATGATACTGTACCAACTTGCTCACAACATGTACATGAATTTCCCAATAACCCAGAAGGTAGGTTCAGATTTACACTGCAAATACCTTTCCTTTAGCCCTGACTGAATAAAAAGAAGAGTTTCTAATGACTTTAAATTTACCTGATGCTTTTTTTTGTGGGTTTTTTTTTTTTTTTCCTTTATAGGTATATCCCACCATTATCACTTATCCTTTTCATCTGTTTTGGTTATAGTAACATGGCCAGAGTAATTTGACTATATCTAAGAGGTAAAATGGAAAATAGCAAATCATAAGATGCAACTGTTAATAATATTTTATCATATCTGAAAAACAATATGAATTATTAGTAATGACATATCTACCAAATACTTACTATTTCTCTAAACAGTTTGGAGGAAACAAAAAAGTGCCTTTTTTCCTTCAAATCTTATTTTTATTAAAAGAGGAGATTGGCTACCACATGTGAAAGGACAAATATCTTTTGCCATATGTAAATCTGATCCAGCAGAGCATAGAAAGTAGTCATGTGACTTGATGACCAGATGTACATTGACTGAGCTTCTATGTGCAAATGTAATGTCTGGTATTTCTTTACAATTTATGCTCCATTTTAAAAGTTAAACAAGGCAGATAAGCAATACTGACATTCTGTATATTTAGGAGGTATGACTGAGAGCCAAAAAATATTGTGCATCTTCATTACGTATTTTTCTCCTAAACTTAATTTCTAATAGTTTTTGAGTTATATAGACAAAAATTAGGTTGCAAAATATTCATGAATCTTCCTTGAAGTTTTGAGAATTAAATATTTCTGTGAAAGCAGAAAAAGGAACATTCACTCTGCATCATGTGGTCATAAGAGGAACATCCTCTAAATTATCCTTTAGATTAATTAGATACATTTCCCCAGCTTCACTCTAATTCTTCATTAAGACATGATTTTCAGTCCCAAATGGTTATATATTTCCATAACTGGCCAGTTTGTAAATATGTATAGCATAGACTACAATCATTTAAGTAATTTCTCTTGTATTTTTTTATAAGAAAGAACTATAATTTCTTGGCAAATAACGCAAGCAGCCACTATTACAGGTCTTCTAATAGTAATGTTTACATCTGTCTTGTGTATTAGGTTATTTAACTTTGATGTACATATAAAATACTCTTAAAACAAACTTGACTTTAATTTTGACTTATTTAGGAATTGTGTTTTTTTGTGTTTTGTTTTTTAATGAAAATATTAACAGAACTGTAGAGTTTATGCTTAAAGATGACTAAAGGATATTTTGTGCATTTATAATGGCTCCAACAGCTGGTGAATTTAGGTAGGTATCAGTATTTACCATATTACTATCTAGTAATTAAGCAGAACATGTGGAAATGTTTGCCAATACAATGAACCAGGTGATACCAGGTCATTTTATGCAGGAGATAGATCTAATAGTCTCATGGGTAAAGAGTAACACTGTAAATAGGCAGTTATCAAATCAAGCTTTACTACATACTCAGATTAATCTGTCTTGGAAGATCTGTGAGGCTGATAAAGTTGGACATCTATGGTTATTTTAACCATTGTTGGTTTTTTTTTTCTTTTCTTTTGTAGTGTTGACAACATTAGATTTAATTTTTAAAGTAATCAGTTCTAAAAAAAAATCCATGGCAATATCTATTTGTATATATAGTACCAAAATATGATTCATAGTATCTGTTTTGAGTATCTCCTGCTGGATAAGCAGCATGGGAGACACTGAGAAAATAAGAAACCCAAACAAGTGACAAAAATTCCTATGATCCCTCTGGTGATAAGCAAGCAGACACACAGGCAGGACTCAAGGGTGTTAGTGAGAAAGATATTTGTCATAGGCCCTTAAGTTCTAAACCAAGAGCCAGGCTGGAGGAGACACAGTCCTTTAATGACAGAAAGGTCTGAGGGGTTGGTTTTCACATACATTTTTATCACCCACCTTAGCAGGTCTGTTCAGCTGAAAAAAAGCTTCAGTTATGATTCTGTCTTTTATTAAAGCTTATCTTTAGAGTGTGTAAGCTTTTCATGTGGCTTCTGTTATATTTGCTTTAAGTAATGTTAGACTTACCTAGAAGCTCTGGCTGACTCAAGGTCTTATTAGAGATGCATTTAACACATTTTTTTCCAATTCAGAAATAGATGAAAAAAACCCACTTGGACATGATTTCCTGACTTATATGCTATGGTTTTATAGACGTGGACTTCTGTGACCAAGTTGTGATTACCTGCCTTAGTTTAAATAAAAAATATAGTGCTGTTGGAAGTGTTTGGAATAGTTATTTGTGAAAAAATACAACAGATCCTCTGACATTGTGTCAAGTGTTGCTGAAAAGAAAATTTGAAAATCAAAATATTTAACTCCAAATGAACTACTTCTTTATTCACTTCAAAGAAAGTGTTCAAGACTACATTTACACATATCAAAAAATGAAGCAAAACCAATCTTTTGTCTGAGCTTGATCAGCTGTTTGACGCCAAATGCTGAATTTTTTATTTTTGGCTACTGAACTTGCAAATCAGTGTCTCAGTTGTAAGAAGTAAATATTCATACTTTTATATATGGATGTGGCTACTTGGAAATATCTTTTGTTTAATTTTGCTGAAAGTTGGGTTTCTCTTGAAAAATCGTAAGAAACAACAGATTCTGAAATGCCTAGTTATACATCAGATTTTCATAGTTTTCCAGATTGCCAGAATCAAAGGATTTCTGAAACGAGCATTTTTGCTCACACTTTTTGTGCCCTAGTCACAAGGAAAACAGGCAAAGATTTTGCAAGAATCCTGATTCCATGCACACTGCTAATATTTTTTTTGTTCTTAAAGATTTCAGAAGCAGACTATTTATTTTATTTCAGATGGGTTTTTGTCATTGGTCAGAGTCCAAATATTTTAACATGGGAACATGTAAATATATTTACATGTGTATACATGTAAATCCATTGTTTGAAAGCATTTGACTTTCCCCAAAGCTTTCTTCACTGGCAATCATTAGTTTAATATTCTACTCCAATGAAGTCATCTTAATAATTTACCCTTATATATATATAAGTATAGCTCCCATTGTCCTCTTGTAAAATGTGAAGCCTTTTAAAGATTTTTTAAAGTTAAATGTTTTTTAATGTTTTCTCCGTTCTCATTGGTAATGTGTCCCTCATACTTCCTTCTCTTCCAGAAAAGTCAGTTTCCTCTCTACGGCTACTACAAGAGACTCAAAATTACATAGTAATTATTTTACATCCAGTAAAGCTTAAGCCATGTGTTGCAAGCTGTTTTTATCCTCAGTGGCGGTAGAGAGGATTTGACCAACAGTTTGCTATCCACCTGCCCATGAAATACAGAACTCACTGCATTTCTGTGAACAAAAATATACCAGATCACCAAGAACCCTGCTCATAAACTATCTTCATGACTTTGGAGTTTTGTACATTTAAGGTGTCAGTTGATATTCACAATGGTAGTACACAGCCCTGCAACAACTTAAGAAATGAATGTGCTCTATCAATGAAACAGAAATTAATTAATTATGGGTTCTGGTTTGCTACAGAAGGTGTGAATAACTGTGTTGATACCAAACCCACTGGTCTGTATTTACCTGAAGTATACCTGAAGACTGCTTGCCACAGTAGAAACAAACAAAATTAAAGGGTTTGGGGACAGCCTCAATCACAGAAGAATAGCTCTAGCTATTAGATAATCATTTTAATGTGTGACGATGTGAAAAGCAAAACTCAGGTTTCCAACTTACTGTGAATCAAGTGACATACTGCATAAAATAAATATGCAGCGGAGATAAGAAGTATATTTAACTTTATGTGGGCATGTATGGCTCATTGAATGCTTTCACACTTTTCATGTGATTTCTTTGAAAAAGCTATGAAATAGAGTATACCAGGGAAAACCTTTTTATAATAAAGTATAAAATAATTGCTGATGGATAGTGACAACCAGATACTAAAACGAAACTTGAAAACTGATTTCACCATTAAAAAAAAAAAAGATATCTATGTCTTTACTTAAGAAAAATAGTTACATTCCTTAGTGCTATTATAAGTCATAAAAAGAATAAGTTTATTAATCTTACATAGCAAAGACATGAATGAGCAAAGCTATTATTGTACCAAGCATTTTCCACCTAATACTTCATCAGTATCAAGGTGACTTTATCCAGGAAAATGTAGCATAATATTTAACCTACAACTAAAAAATGGACACAGAATCTTGAACACTTTATGTACCAAAACCAACTGCATATTATTTTTCTGACTTAAATGAACATAAAAGCACATCTTTACTCTTAAACCACTTTTTAGTGTAATACTCTAACACTCCCCTTGAAAATTGCTTTCAGGTTGCAGTCACAACACTGTTGGTTTTTTGACCATGATATTTTCTGGCTAGCATGATAAGACACCTTTACAGTCTCATAAACAGCAGGTATAAAGACAATTTATGATGTGGGACTTTTGGAAAACTTTGATAGCAAACATTTTTGGTTTGTTTATTTCTAACATTAAACCAATATATCCTAAAATAGGAATCTGATTCACTACAGCATAACCAATGCTTCTTATACTAGGGGCTACTCTCACTATTCTAGTATCAACCCTGTCTTTTTGTTTGTTTCTTAGTAGATAAAAATTATAATATATTTCTTAGTATATATACCTAATATTTAGATGTATACATATATATTTACCCTTTATTTGTTTCTTAGTATAAGTCAATCAGTAATGCTTCCACTGTTCTTTGAATCTTTAAAATTCTTCTATTTTTGTTTGCACAGGCCAAAAGAGAAGCCTTTTTGGTACATTTGAAGCACTTTTGTCATGTTATTTTTGAAAAAGGAGCACATCATTTTCAGAAAGCATTCAGTGTCTGGTGCATGCAATGGAACAAACTTTTACATTTCTGATTTTAAATGTTTTACTGCATATTTTTGGTGGTATCTTATAAAACTTTTATTTAGGATAAGATTTGGGATTTCAACTATTTCAGTTCACCTGTTCTCTTTGTTCCCACACACTCTCCAGAGATCAATTCAAATACTTTGTTAAAGAGAATAATGCTTTTACTTTGATTAAGTGCTCTCATTTATATAGAGATTTTTTTATTTAAGGTGAAATTTTCTTGGTTGCAGAATACTTCCTCAGTAGCTTAAGCCTTCCTCTCAGAAAATCTTTAGACCTTGAGATTGCATGATCTCCTTGTGAAAATTGATTCTCATTTTCTATTACAATAAATGCTTTAATCCTTGGTATTTAAAAGAAAACCTTGAATGAGTACCAGCACAACAGTGACATATCCAAGGAAATGGCTTTCTTACTGAACTGGCTGTATCTTTTGAATTAGAATTTTTTTTTAGTATTTGACTGATTTATTGCATAAACTCAAATTATTTGTCAGTTGTGTCTGTAATTCAGGTTTAATTTCTAACTTTAAAAACAGGTGAGCAAGGAAGAATGAAGCATAAATTGCTGAAGTTTCCTAGAAAATATGATGATATCTGTGTATCCTGGGATCATCAATTTTTATTTAATCTTTCTTATTTGTATTAAAAAGTCTTCAATTAGTTAATATTTCAATTACAATCATAAACTACAGGCTTTACATCTGGTATTTCCTTCAAACTGATAAAGGGATTTTGGTTGTAACAGAAACTACTCAAATATCTTGACATCAGATGTCTAGATGTTTCTTAATACACCTTACTGGTTTGTTAATTGTATTTAGGTAATGAAGTACTTTGAAGTAGGAATACCAGTTTGTTTTAGCTCAGTTAAGGGGGAAACTAGATACCAAAATGGGTAACAGAACTTCAGAATCATAGAATCACAAAAGTTTTTTTGACTGAACACAACCATAAAGATCATCTAATTCCAGACATAACAGGAGCACCATCTACTAAATCAGATTGCTCAAAGCACCATCCAACCTGGCCTTGAACGCTAGGGATGGGGCATCCATAACTTCTCTGGACAACCTGTTCCAGTGGCTCAGCACCTCACAGTGAAGAATATTTTTCTAATAACTACTCTAAATCTATCCTCTTTCAGTTTAAAGCCATAAACCCTTTTCCTGTCACTACTCACAGTTGTAGAATGTCCCTGTCCAGCTTTCCTTGCAGGCCCTCTTTAGGTACAGGAATGCTGCTGTGTATCTCTTTAAAGGAATTAGAGAAAATCAGAAACAGAGATACTTTTTTGCTATAGCAGACACCAAACTGAACACAGAGTTGAGTTAAAACTCTAGTTAATATGCACAGATTTAGATGACCCTGTTTTAGACTTCAGGTCAATCTTTGTGACCCATCTAACAATAACATAGTACTAAGAATATCAAATATCTGTTGAAATAAAAGCATGAAAGAATAAATAGAGTGAAACAATATATTTATAATTATTTTCTAGGCATACTTTTACCATGCTCACTTTTGTTTGAGAATTTCTCTGAATAAGAAAAGGAAGTATAGCAAAAATTTATTCTGGAAATTGTCTCATGCAATTGAGATGTCCATGAAAGTCTCTCATGGCAACTAGCTTGATAGGAAACACTCATTATCTGAAATTCAGTTATTGATTCTTTCAAGTCCAGTGTAGCACTTATTAATTACCTGCATAAATATATATTATTGTGTGTTTAGATCAGATTGCAAAGAGTAATGCTTGTTATATAATATTTTACATTAGGCCTGTATACTCATAAGAATTTACATCAAGGTTAAACTTTTTTTTGGTATTGTGTTCTAACTAATTTCACTTAGAGCATTAGGGTGGAGTTTCTTTTCTTTCAAAAAACACAGTTTAAATGCATATTGCTTGTGAAATATCTAAGAGAAAAGGGAAATTCCTTTAAAAATAACTATAATTATGATTCTTGCCACAATTTTTTTTCTCTTTAACCCATATCATATTCATAAGATTAGTGGAAGAACCTGAAAATAGAAATGCCTAGATCGGTGTCCTGGATATTATGAAATTCAAGCAGTTTTACATGAACTTTGTGGCATCTGGTGGTGTGATCAAAACTTGTTTAGTATTCTACTATTTAACTTAAGGCTACCTGAGATACTTAATTTTTCTGAATTAAACCAAGCTCTGGGAATAACATCCTAGATGGAAATAATAGCTGAGAACTTGGCTAAAGTTAAGAAGAATTAAAAGAAAGTGCACAATTAAGTCTTCATCTAGAATTTATTACTCTATTTAGGTAAGAGGTCACTTTATCTACTCACTGCCAGGAAAACTTAAGCCAAATTTCTGCTGTAATTGCAGTTTCATGGTCTGAAAATGGTATCACTGAGACCAAGATTTTAGAAATTAGAGAAATGAATTTGACATTCATGTGGCAAGGAGATCTTTCCGCTGTACTGGAAAATCTTTTTTTTTTAAAGAAAAGAATAAAAGATAGCAAAAGGGCCCCTGGGCACAGGCTCACCCTCAGCTGATGATTAGGAAGTGAGTCAGTTAATGTACCATCAGCTATAGGGACTATTCTTGCTGTTTCCACTGAAGTGAGTAGGCCTAATTCTGGTGGAAATAAAATGCTGAACTAGAGAGATCTTTGGTCTGATTTTTTATGGCAGCCCTGGTATTTCATAAAAACCCTTTTCCATTCAGCTCTATAAGATAGTTTTAAAGGGTCATTTGTTAACTGTCTGCAAACATATAAGGCACTTGAACCATTGGAGCTCCAATTCCATCCAGAAGCATTAAACCTTACTAGAGGCTTTTAAAATAATTAATAGTCTGAGTAAGTTCATTATCATTTAAGATCTATTTTAGCTACACATATTAATATTCTGTTTTTGTTGCAAGGCTATTTAGATACTGACATTCATTGATAATAAGTCATTTATTCCTCATTAACTGTTAGGATGGATGTAGATACTCATTATAGCAAGACAACAGACTCATTTAACAGCACACAGTACTTGATTATACACAGGAACACTGACTGGAATGCAAATTTCCTTCTACATGAGTCTCATCTTGTTTGTTATTCTCACCATGAGATAAAGTATCTTATCTGCTGTACTTTTTTTCTTTTTTAGTATCTGTCTTAAATGGCAAGGAGGAACATAGTAAAGATTTGTGATAATCTCAATTTAGGTAAATATTGGCACAAGAAATAAATGTTTCCTCATATAAACTGCTGTTCAGTTTTAAAAATGTTCTGTGAATTCATGTGTCCTTGCTTGACAGTTCTAAAATCAGTCCAATCTTAAAATAGGTGAGATTCATATTTTGAAAATGAAAGGCTTTAACAAATACTCATTACACTCATCCTGGACGCCAGCTTTTGTTTTCTCCTGAAATACCAATATTCTGTGTCCCAGATACAGAAATCAAAGGCCAAACTCTCCCTGTCAGACAGAAATAAATTATATTCTCTGTCATTTTCTGCCCTACATTTAGTGTGATGAAAGTGATGTCTTCTTTTTTTCTGCATATCTGTATTTTCTTTGCTTTTTCTATTTAATTTTACCTTTTTACATTTATTGAAAATCACTGTTGGTATATGCAGAAGAATTGCAATCATCCTTCTGTTATTAGTAAATACCATGGCACATCTATGACCAGGGCATTGTACAGGCCTTTTAGTCATGTAATACAATTAAAGCTCAGGGACAAACTGAGGCTTTGTGTGATAGGTAAGTCAGGCCTACTGCTCTCTCATGAAAAGAGCTATGACTCAGTAATACAACTGCATTTTTTTATGCAAACAATATAAGATTGCATTTTCCCATGGCCTTACTCAAGGTTTCGCTCCTGCAAATATATATATGCACACATTTTGCAAGGGATAGGTATTCCCAGGTAGGGTACATAGGAACTTTTCTATATGGTCAAAGATATTTGCTCTTTTTGAAGGTAAATAGTTCTGCTCTTCAAACAGAGGCTCTGTATATTCCATCTTTAAATATGGAGGATAGGTAACAAAACTGTACAAAGCAGCTTAAAAACTAGAAGGAGAATAGAGTTATGTTTCAAAGAAGAAAAAAACCAAAACTCTGTCAAGTCAGTTGTCCCAGTTTTTCTGTTTGGCTGGTGGAAGACCTTGCAGAGAAGTTACCAACTGCCTAGAGCAATAGTTCTTTCCCACTCTGAACTGAGAAAATTGCATTAGTCTTTGCCACCAATTAACATTTCACATGCAGAAATTCGAGGTTTTAGTGTGGGTAAGGTCTTTTAATATTTATTTCTGCATACAGTGGTGACTCCATTGAATCTGGCATTGTTTTATATGCAGATGCAGACAATGTGATATCTACATATGTTGCATTTATATGTAATGTCACATATACATCATATGTGTATAGTTGCATAAGACATATCTATACATGATTGTGGAGATAGAACTGACTGGGGCTGATAATGAATTGAGCCTGTAGGCAGGACATTAACAAGCCTGTTCATATAAGGTTATGCTTCCATAAAGTTCTTAGTTCTGTCCCCTGACTGGTTGTCATTTGTTGCATTATTTTTATTATTTGTAATCTCAGTCTGTGACTGGAACCCTGCCTTCAGATCCACCCTCAGACCTTCCGTATATATACTGTTGTATCCACTCTTTTTCGCCTTTTGTGATTGACCCTGTGCTGTGTGTTTGTCTTATGCTGTTTGTTATTTTGCCATTAAAGCAGTTTTTGGGTCACCATTTTTGGTCAACCGTGCCCATCCTGTTTATTTGCCACACCACGCCCGGCTGGGCCAGGTCTGAGGTCACGAATCCGAAACATGACACATGGCAACTTAAATAAGAAGTTATTCAGCAAATATATTTTACCTTTTCTTTCACCTATGGGATTTAGCAAAGTCAAATCATCTAGATTTTAAGAACAAAATTCCCAAATGAACATTCTGTAAAGAAGACTTAGGAAGAAATCTGTGTGGTCAAAGCATAATTTTATACTGCAGAATAGCTATGCTGGAAAAAGTTTGGCTAGCCTTATTGGAAACCTTTGAACAGGAAGGAGACAAGACATTCAGTATCTTGCAGGACTAAACTGTTCAAAGGTCTACGAAAAAAAAAGCCAGTGCAGAATATGTTGTTTATAGGAAGTAATACTGAAATCTCCAAGTGCTCCTAATTTCTACCAGATGAAACCAGTCTTCTTGATCATATACTTTCAAAAGGAAACTGCATTAAAGACTTTTTCCATCAACATTTGGATTTTCTATTCTCTTGCACTTCCTTTCACATCCTTAGAAGTTTTTTGTTTTATAATGGAAAAATATATTTTGAAAATTCTGCTACTGAGAAAAATATGTCAAATTAATGCATCTGTGAATAGATAATATAAAAAAAATAGATAATATAAAAGACTACAAATATTCAGGTATTGGAGAGCAAGAAAGAGACAACACTATAATATGTCATAGATTCCATGGCCTGAACATCTTTTTATAGTATGTTTCCAGAATTATGCAAATTCATGTTTTATTAGGTTAATTCACTTGATAATTTAGATGTTAAAAAAAGATTAAAAATTCTAATATTTAAAAATCCTTCTAGTAAGCAAATTACTACAAATGTAATTTATTAAGCGGACCAGAAAACTGAAATTCATGTTATTCCATGAATCTCCCCAAGAAATATAGGAAACTGTTTCATTATCCTAGGAAGCCATTCTGAAACTTTCAACAAAGCAACTGCTATTTATACTTCTCTTTAAAGTGCACAGTTTAATTGGCAAAATGTCAAGGCTGACTCAATCAGATTGATGGTATGATCAGTGACAACATTCTTCAAGTATTCTGATTCACATTAGAAATTGAAGACATATGTTGTGGGAGAAGATGCCTTAACAATGAAAATATTGCTGGTTCAGACAGATGGTAAGTTTTTTAGTAAGAAAAATGAGAGCAAGAATATGACAGCTGAATAAAAGTTAAAACCTATTAAAACTGACAAGGTTAAAGATTGCATGGGACAAGAAGGAGGTAGATTTTAAAATAACTGTTAAAAATAATACTTTATAAAAGAAAAGTTTTCTCTCCATAATGATCTTCATCACGAAAAACATTTGCATTTTTTTTCCTAGATGCATAACTGGTACCTACAGGCACTGTTGGGGAAAAAAAAGAGTCCCTGAATTTCATTCAAGGTGTGCCTCTTTTTAGCTTGCACATCAATACTGCTTTATGTTCCTGGACTCTTTATTCAGAAGTACTCATTCAAGGACAGACTGTGTAGCCTGTATTCACATGAGTGAACATGTAAGTTCTTCTGCTATAGCCAATAAATTTAATTGCTTATTTATAGATTGGCAACACTGTATGGGATTCTCTGTTCCTTTCCAGTTCCAGACAGTGACTTTAAATCTTTGGCCATTATTTCATTTCAGCTTCCTTTTTTTATTTATTAATTTATTTATTTTTTATTTTAGATGGTAAGTGTTCTTATTTTATCTTCTAGTTAAGATTATATGTCTTTATGTCTATACTTGATTAGGTAGACATAGATTTGGTGCTAGGCATCAATAACACTTTTTAAATAACTCAAATAAGAACGTTTAAAAGAAAAATACGAACCTGAAACGTAAAACATTAAAATTGCAACCATTTAAGAAAGCCCACCTCTAAATGCCAGATTCAAATCACAATTTATAAATTAAACAACTTAGTCAGTGTTAGAAAATCTCATATAAAAGAAAGAAAGGATACAGAAATAGCATAAATACTCTGACTTGAGATAAAATGGTATTATTTGTATGAAGACTAGTTTGAACATATCAGTCATTTTATTTACTTTGCATCATGATACTTTTTCTGCTGACAAGAAAAAAATCTCCTCAATCAAACATTAAAAACAATACTTTATTTATGGCCATGCAGGCTCAAAATTATTCATCCTAAAATCACACTGAATCTTGGTAAAACCTTTAAAAAATACATTAAATTTAGGAGATGCTGGTTGTCCAACATTAAAGATCCAAAATGCTAGTATTCCAGATTAGACAATATTTTCTTAGAACTGTAATGCTGATCCAGACTTCTAAACAGGTCCCATTAGTTCACTGACATTTATATCAGGCTTTTATTTTCTCCAGTAAATACTTTCTGGGATATATCTTTTACCAAATAACTACCAATACTTGATATTATCTTTATTAGGTCAGTGTCATTAAAAGGACAGAGAAAGTTGCAAGATATTTATTATAAAGAATTTTATTTTCTGCCTAACACTAAGCAAAATTTCATTAAAGGTAGTTGCTGGATGGCACTGCTGCTTTATTGTGTATTGATTAAAAGCCTCTTTTAATAATTCTTATAATAGAAATAATACACATGCACCCAGTTGTGGCATACTCATAGGAATTTAGGATAAATCTATACATCATCATCTCAATTCTTATTTACAGTTTTACATATACAATATTTTGGAGTGTTTAAACTTGAAAAAGACAATTCTCCTTCTGTAGTATTTTGTAGAAAAATGTCATATTCCCAACCCTTTTTAATAATGTTGCCTATTACCTTTTACAGTAAGGGAACAATATGCAGATGTATTATCCAGGCTTGCATGGATGCCGGTATCAGAGCAGAAGAGAACTGAGAAAGTCTTGAAATCTGCTTTGCTATTCAGCACTTTTTCATGACAGAATCTCATTTCAGATGGTGTGTTAAGGACAGATGATCCAGCATGTAGGGGTAACCTAAATAATGTCACCTAAAAATATTATTTCCACTTTTATTAGTGATTATAAAAGATCAGAATATGCATTATTTCTCAGTCAACCATAAATTCAGCAGAATTCAGCATGAAAAATAACATCTATATTCTACAAAGGAACAGTTAAAACTATGTAAGGAAATCAGTAGGAAACAAAGAAACTTCTGAGAAATTTCTCTTTCATTTTTGGAAGTATTTATGTGAGAGAATGATAGCCATACATTTATCATATCTTCATGAAACCTTGAGGGTTATTTATTCTGTAGTATGTAACAGCCCCATGTCAGAATTCTTCTGCAACAAATTCTTATTACAAAAGGATTGATAATATTTTTTTACTCTAGTCATCAAGTGATTACTGCGTTCAATATGGATGGGATTTCAGAATGCATTACTGGACTTTATCATAGCAAATAAAGGCTTTTCTGCAGGAGTACAAGTATTTTTATGGTGTGGACAAAGCTTTCCTTTCCTTTGTAAGATAACATCAAACCTCCATCCCTCAGGACTGATGTTTTTTTACTGAAAGCATGATTCCTTCTGATCCAATTGTGAGTTCCAACTGTATTAAGACTGAGGGCTGGAAGTCTGCCACATCCATCTAGAATTTTAACTAGATAAAATTATGTGCTTAGACTTAAGCAAAGACTTAAACTCCTGTTCAGTCAGGATCCATGTCAGTACCTTGGCAGGAGCTCAAAAAGTATAGCCAAAAGATACTAACGAAAGAAAGGCCTTTTTAAGGTAATGACTTCACCTATGACTTCACTGAGTGTACCGTCAAGCCCAATAACTATGAAGAAGTTTAAATTAAATATAGAATAAAATTTATATAGTTTCTTAGATAGCAGCGTGAGATGGAGCTTTGTTCTACCTGTGAAAGACTCCTAGGCGCTTCATGATATTAGAGCAACTAATTCCTCTTCAAAATTTTAAAAATATCCAGGGTTTTTTGTTGCTTTTTTTTTTTTAACTGTAAGTAATTCAAAACAGAAAATCTATTGCATTTGAACTGTAACTTGTAAAATTGTTTGCTACCTAGAAAAAAAAAAAATAAGATTTTCATAGAGAATTAATTTCTCCTTGAAAGACGCTTGACAGAATACTTTCCTAATATCCAAATTAAGGCAATTAATTTTTCAATATTTTAAAATTGTTATAGATTTTTTATTTCTTTATCAGAATAAAATTAAATATTACTTACATGCTGGCTTAAACAAATAGACTTGGTTCCTTAGAAAAGCAAAATATAATTCATGAAGAAAGTGATCACTAACTGGAATGAAACATTATGGTGAGTACTTAAACTGCAAGAGAAAGAATTCACACTCAAAAACATGTATCTAACAGAATGGAAAAAACCCTCCTTAAACACAACCCTTTCTCAGGTCTGGTTTTTTTTGGATCTCCATTTTTAATAATAAATAGGTGTTGTATTTTCCTTATATAAATTTAAGGCCAAATCTTCTATGTACATTGCTTTGTTGCCCACCAAGAACTTCTGTGTCTTCCTCAGTGCATTTCTAGATCCCCTAAGACCCTTATTTGATAACTTTAAACATTCTATTTTTGAAAGTCTTCTTTATGTTAGGGTAGCCACAGCACATCATAACCAGTGTTCATATTTTAGTATGAACTTCCATTTCAGTTCTTCGTGCAATATAATATTTTACTTGCAAATTCAGGTTTTGTACTTTGAGAAAATAGTTACATTTCTTTTTCAAATGAAGCTTAGCTCACCCTGCATTCTAAACAGTCATAGAATCTTCGAGATTAAATAGAAGTGCTGTAGCTAGTAGAATAAATTAGCAGTTGACCCAAACAGAAAAAACAGAGATTAGAACATAAATTATTTTATGATTTTCAGACTGGAGAAAAATATTTTGATGCAAAAAGAGATTGTCATCATATGATTGTATCTTAAAGTAAAATCAAGTGCTCTGGAAAAATTAAGATCTACCAATTACAACATTTAGTTCTGAAACCACGTTGTTAGCTGGGGACACTGTGAGACTTAGAAATAAAGTTATCAATTTTACCTCTTAATTACAAATGATTGGAAAAAGAGATAACATGTCTGATTTCCCAAAAAATGTTCTTTGATCCACAATTGGGCTCTTAGCAGCCAAGGAAATGAATGAAAAATTGTGTAGAAACTATGCCCAGAAGAAATAATTAGATCCTTCTTATTTAAAAGTCACGTTATACTTTCATATGTGCATCAGGAATGATTTCACAATTTCATGGAAAACCTGAAATACAAATATATCATAGACACATTGGTGTGCCTCAGATTGTAACCCTACTAATTAAATTTTCCAGTCACCTGAACACATGGGGTCCTGATGTCGTACCAAGATAAACCGCTGAATTCGCAGTGGATGCAACGTGAGGAATGTCTTGAGAAACATGGTGCCTCTATTAACCTCTAGGGTTCTGCAGTCACTCATTAACACCAAACCAGTAGACTATACTTGTAAAATCTCTTCTGGGATGTTTCTTCTTTGCCATGACTTACAACAGGGTACCAGCTCATATGATCTGTGAAGGAATGAATACCCAAATAAAATTCCAAACATTTTTTTTTGGGGGGGAAAAAAGAGATCAGCTAAATACTATCTACAACTTTACAGCCTCTGCATTCCAAAAAATATCATAAACTAAGCATGTATTAGATGAATTAAGACAGAAAATATTTACCTATATTGTGAAAATCAATTTTTAGGTGTCTTTTCACACTTATAGAAGTGGCAAGTTCAAAATAAGTAACTATCATGCCTCTGTGTCCCCTGGTTCTTCTGAAATGGAGAAGAAGAGAGTCTTCAAACCTCTCAGAAACTTTCGTTTTAAGCATTTCCCAGTTGTATTTCTGAGTCAAAGGAAAGCTCTGTATCTAACACCAAGGGTGTGGAAATTAATGTTTTAAGCTACCAGGTCTTTAACTCCTCCTTTCATCCCTCCTCTGTATGTTCTTACAGAAAAGGTTTCTGTTCTTTATGTGTCACTCAGTAACACTGTTTGATAAACAATTAACTCTTAGAAATTTTGTTTAAAACAAAAGACCATTTTTATTAGATTTTGCAGTGTAATCACTCTTATTTTCCAGAACATATGGCAGTAATCCTAGAAAGACTTTTAATTTATTTCTTATTTTCAATCCTCATTCATTAGGATAAAAGATATATACTCTTAAATCATAGGTAAAATTAAATAATGTAGTTAATCACCAAAAATAAATGAAAATAAGTTTAACAAAAGAGTATTTAGATGACAGGCTGAAGACTGACATATATCTCTCAATTACAAGTGACAACATTTTATTATCTAAAGGAAGAAAAAATAAAATCCTGTGTACATGCTTGTTTATACCTTTAAATACTTTGGGAATATATAAGTAGAAGAATAAATGTGAGATGTTATTTAAGAAGGTTTTTATTCCATAATATATATTAATATGACAAAGGAAATTATCTTAAAAAATGGATTTAGGAAAGAAACAGGGGGCTTCTTTGCTTTGCCTGTCTTGTGCTAGTTGGACTGTTTCTATGCAAATAAACTCCATGTTTACTTCAGCTAGACACCTAAAACTCATACTATATAAACTTGTTGAAGACATACAGCATAAGCAGCATAATTTATTTGGCAGCATCCTAATTAATTTGTATTTTACCACTTTAGAAGTGAGGTTGAAATGTATTTTATTTTTAATAAGCCTTATGTTACTGAGCTATAGCATTGCCCTCACAGTTTTATATGACAAGCAGGATTACAGAGTAAAGAAGATAAATTGACTGTCCTACACAATGAATTGGATTCTCTGCTTCCTGCGGCTCTGGTATGTAGTTACTTGATGGTGATTTTCAACTTCACTACTTAAACAAAAAAAATCTTAATAAGAATAGCTTTTTAATGCTGTTCATCACTTATATGATAATTATAGTAATATTGTTGGCATTCAGAAGTCTATAAATATTTTTTACAGTATACTTAAGTGTTTTGATGTGGCATTTATCAAACCAAGGAAAAGACAAAGCAAAAATAAGATGCACATCTGTGAATTAAAAGATAACAAAGCTAATACAGTAGCACTAATTTATAATGTTGGAATACTTCACACTCAACTATTGCTAGAATTTCATCATATTGCCAAAAAAAAATGATTCCTTTTGTCTTTGACCTTCCCTCCATTACCACAGAGAATTAGAGGTGAGGTAAACAAACAATCATTGGTTTACTTGAAATAGTGGGCAAGTAAATTCTATTTGCTGGTATTCACAGCCTTCCTCATCCATACACCAGTTTCTGACAGAGCAGGACACAGTCATATGAGTCAAATGTTTAACCCATTACGAAGAAAGTATTTTATCATCAACACATTATCACAGGCTGCACATTTAGCACAACTCTTGGAGGGGATGGAAATTTTCAGAGAGAATGGCCTGGCCTACTTTTGTTATTTAACCACTACAAATTTTATCTTGGAGGTATTATTTGAACACATTAACCGCTGAAAATATATATTTATAGAAGTATATATCGAATTAGAATTATAACTTTATTATTTTTTTTTCTTCAACAGTAATGGTCTAAAGGGATTTTTTTTTTCCTGGTTTTATATATGAATATTTCTGGCAAGAGACAAAATTAAAATATGCATAAGCATTTTTGGATTGTATGCTAACAGCAAATACCATTGCAATATCATAATTCATCTATTATTATAGATCTTGACTGCTGCTACTTTCATGTGCAGATATCTCTGAAACTTCTAGAATAGTGGTATTATATGCTCAAGGGTAACTTAATAAAGAAAATTTTACGTTTTCTAATAAACTAGAACAATTTAATGTATGTCAGTAAGATAATATATACATATATTTTCTTATAATTTTTATTTAGCTTTACAGATTGTGAGGCCAAACTAAAGACTAAATCTGCAGCAATTTCCTCAGATTCAGTGTTTTGCAATGGAGAAGTTCTCAATGAGAGTCAAGCTCAAAAAACTGTAATCAAAAATGTTTGGTGATTTAAAGAAGTTTTTTGAAAGGTACATCCTATATTATAGTTGCATAACAGGAAAATAGTTAATGAAAATGCATTTTAAAAACAAATTTAATACATTTTTAGACTGATAACTCAGCAATAAGAATTAATCATGTTGACTGACAACATAAATGCTATGCCAAGAATTCTATAATTAAGGTGATTTTTCATAGCTGTCTTGGAATTAAAGTGATATCTGACAATTTGTTTCTGGAGGAAATGGTAATGGATATACATTTGACCAGACTTTAATTGTGTATGGGTCCACTACTCTATTTTCCTAATGGCTAGTAGGTTTATTTTTTGACCTTAAACAACCCCCATAAGTTGAGCAAGGTGAATATAAACCAAAATTCAGTCCAGACTTTTTTCCTTGTAACAGCTCTGAGTGTAATGCAACATATTCCCACAAACAACATTATCAATACTCATACAAAGAGATCTTCCAGAAAAATCAGAAGCTCTAAACTTAAAGAAGAAAACAAGCCCATAAAATCTTAGAAAAGTAAGGGATTTAAGTTGCTATCTAAATTACGACTTCAGCTCAGTCAGTTGTAATATCTCTTACTGCTTATACACAGACATTTGAAAATTACTGTTACAGAACTGTGTTGAATGAAAGACATTAAAAGTTGCCACAAGAATGAAATCTTTCAGATGTTGTAAATGTTTTCTTTCCTTATATTTGGTTGAACTATATTGCAATATACTTTCTTGACTGACAGCTAAGTTGATTCTTACTCTTATTTATATTACCAAAATACTTTTAAAAGTCTATTAGAGTACAGGAACTCCTTGCCAAATGTGAACCAAGAAGACAATTCCCATCCAAAGAATTTTCAAACTAAGTAGAAGACGAGACAACAGATGGTCTGAGACAGATGGTTGCAGACTATGGGTGGTAAAATAAAGCCCAGAGATGATACTAGGCAGTAGTTTTAAAACTCTGTAAGTTTAACGATTGTCAGATGCTTTGAAGATAGCATGAGAAAACAGAATTTTAAATGGGGTTTTGAGGAATTGCAATGAAGATCTGAAGATGTCTATAGGGGCTTTTTCATTGGGTGAAATGAACATTTTTAATGTATATGTAGCTGTATATATGGCTATATATATATTCATGCATATATAGAAAACTGTCTGAAAATCTTGTAAATTATGACAAGTTGTATTTGGGCATAAGATTCCCCTCACTAACGTGAGATAAAATGATAGATGAAAGGTAGTTTAGACAATAACCTAAAAAATACGGTTCAGGAAACAACTAATTTTCCAGTGCTGAGATAGCTTTACATTATCTTATGGCATTGGGTTTGCATGGGCAGGTTTTGGCAGTGGGAAGAGCTCTAGGAGTTAGTGTCTGTGAGAAGCTGCCAGAAGCTTCCCCCATGTCCGGCGGAGCCAATGCCGACCAGCTCCAGGACAGACCCCCTGCTGGCCCAGGATGAGCCAATCAGAAAAGGTGGTAGTGCCTCAGTGGTAACATATTTAAGAATGAAAAAAGAATTACAGTGCAGATGTAATTGTGCTCCAGTTGCAGAGGGAAGTGAGAGAGTGGCTTTGGTGGGCACCTGTAATCTATCCAGGGTCAACTCACCACTAATCTAAGTCTACCTTTCATTCTGAAGGTGTATTCCCTCAGGTAAGCTGGTATTTTTAACCCAAATAATATTTGTGTCAATAGCTTTACAATGTGTGTTCTTTTGAACAGTATCCCAGATGAATCAGCTCTACAATGTATCTTACACTCTTCCGAATGAACACAAGTTATTTATTGACAAAACATAAGTTCCACATACCTTTGAGAGAAGTTTCAGGGTTTTTCAGCTATGAAGAACAAGGAAGCAAACAAAATTCCTGCATCCCGTAAGATACTTCAAGCTCTGGTGGAACAATCTTGGCTCACAGGTGGAAATTCTGCATTGTCTTACAGTGTGCCTTGACATGACCTTCCATTCACAGTGAGTGACAAGGGCTCATGGGGATAATGTTATTTCCCTGATTCCCACACCAATTGACGAGTGTAATTAATAACCTACTGGTGCTGAAGAGAAAACAAATATTGATTCAGACACTAATAACCGAGAAGCAATGCATGTTTACCACACTTTCTTTTTTTAGCAAGCTTCTACCATAGGATTAAGTTACTTCATTTGGAGCTAGTATCAAGAACCAAAGCCCAACAAAATTTAGAAATTTTGCAGCAATATTAGTGGCAAATTGTTATGGGAATGGTCAATCGACCGAGGGAAAACCAAGTGTGATAATGTGGTGGGTTGACTGTGGCTGAAAGTCAGGTGCCCAGCAAGCTGTTGCTTCACCCCTTCCTCAACAGGACAGAGAGAGGAGAAAATAAGATGGAAAAGAACAGCATTCAAAATTAAGGTATTTTAATAAAGCAAAAGCAAAGGCTGTGTGCAAAGGGAAACAAAAGATTAATCTCTACATCCCACCAACAATGTCCAGCCACTTCCTGGGAAGTAGGATTTCAATACACCTTACAGTTGCTTCAGAAGATAAAAGTTATAATAACAAATGTTCCTCCCAGACCTTCTTTCTCTTAGCTTTTAGCTCTGAGCAGGCATTATATGGTATGGAACATCCCTTTGGCCAGTTTGGAGGATGGAGCAATACGCCCCAAACTGTACAGAATAGTAGGTTCTACCAGAATGCTTTAGTATCTCATTATTTCAATCTCATAATTCAAGAGAAATGCTTTTGGAAAGTTTTTTTAATATGAACTCTCACTAAGACAATGGAAGTGTCTAACCTGGGAGCACTATGACTGAAAAATTGCCATTGGAAACAGAACAAGAACTGGTGCTAACTTTTAGAGTGACACCAGTAGGAGATGTGGTTTGTGAATGATGGTAAATCAAGACACTACTGACACTGAAAGGGTCCATAGTCACAAATGAAGAGACAAGTCCAGATGTTAAAGGATGTAGCTTCTTTGCCCAGAACTTACAAGGAAAAGAAGAGATGATGATTTGAAAGAGTACAGTTCCATATGATGTGTCGGGAATATTTTCTGCTGGATGGGAAAGACTACATAAAGTTCCAGGGAAAATATGACAAGAATAACAGCAGAAGAAAGGCTACAGAAAATAGAGTGGACCTGAGCTCTGTAATTAGAAAGAAAAAATCGAAACAAAATAGGTGCAACATAAGATTCTGAGTTTGCATTATATCATGTCTGCAGACCTTCTGTTCCTTTAAATACATAGTACTTACTTAGAATGATTAGTTAAATAAATTCTAACCAGTAATAAGAGATCTTCAGAACTAGACTGGATATTTGAGTAAAAATGAGCTGCCCTCTACAATAACATCAAATTGTTCATTGTAGTTTTAACGCCTAATAGTATTATAAAAAAAGAAAAAAAAAACACAACAAAGCAAAATTAATATCATAAATGTAAATCTTCATGTTTTATTTTTAATGTGTCTTTTGCTTTTTTCTTTCTTTTGCCTATGCAGAAGAATGGTTTAACAAGTCTGCATTAGATTCTTAGCATTTTTTTTTCACCTTTTTATGTAGTTTCATTATGAGGAAAAGGGCAAAACTAAGAAAATCCATGTAAAATTTGTATCAGCTCAGGTCCACACTTTGTTCACTATATCAGGGTGAATATCAAAATACAGGCAAAAAAAAAAACATTTATGAGGTTAAAAATAAAATCTATGTAAAACTGAAATAATTTTCAAAATATCAGTTTCAATTATTTTTTAAACTTCATATTGTAAATACATAATTTCTTAAATCCAGATGAAGAGAAAAAAGTCTTCAGTGATCTTCTTAAATTCCAAATATTTCAACTGATGTTAGACAAAAATATTTGTTATGTAATCCTTTCTATATGGTGCAATTCTTTCTATATGAATGTCTCTTATTTCTGCCTATACTAGACTATGTGTTTGAGTAAGCTGAAAATAGCTAGACTAGATAGAAAGAATAAAAGTAGTGTAAAATTATATAAATCTTCTAGTTAAATAATTAATTCCAAAAATAATCTGTTTTATTTGTATACTTTCAGTGCTTAGTAATTGGATGTTGCACTCTGGATCAAGTAAGTAATATCTGTACTATCCTTGCAAAAAGAAAGAAATTAATAATAAAAGAAATTAATAATAATTATTTTTTCTTTAGGCATTAGTTGTACAATATCAATAACTTAGGGGGATTCTTAGGGGATAATACATCTATTTTTTTCTCTATGTTTACATATAGATCTGGAATTATCAGTATGGTTCATGACAACTTTTTGGAGAAGGATTTTGCAATGTCATAGACACTTCTTAGTAAGCAGACTATGTTTGAAGACCAGTGTTGACTTGAGTGGGAGGAATGTGTGAATGTGTGCAGGTATTTTAGGATTTTTCCCTAGATTTTTTTCAGTATCTAGTATTTGAAGGGCTTCAGATTAATTGATTTTTTAACAGCCTGACCAACTCTTAAAATAAGGCTACTAAACCAAATGTTTCATTTTTCAGTGTCTGGATTTCAGTCTTTGGAATCAGGAGGATTTGTTTCCCTTTGTGTTCGGTCTGTAAAACAACATTCTCAATGACAAGGAAAATTACAAAGGTAATATTTTCCTCTGATGTAAAGGAACAGTATCTATACACGTATTAATATGTTTTGAGACAGACTATAGGAGAACAAATTGATTTTCTGATGTGTTTGTTACTCTCAAGACTCCTGAAATGATGCAAAGTGAGGAAAGATAATAATTATGTTTATTAAGTCAGGCTTTGCTACATTAGATTTTCTCAGATAATTAGTGCAGTTTTAAAAATAAAATGAGAGAAATAGCTCCCACAAAGCATCCAAAGGGTATGCTATGTACTAACTTAAAATAGCTCTACAGAAGAACCGTCTACTATGTGGAGTCATTATTTTTTTTAATATCATTTGATGTCTGATTTTGTGTTCACTTCTCTTAAACTGATTTAGGTTATTTTTCTCATAAAGTATTTTTTGGTCAATTTAACTATTAATTGATTTGTAAATACATGGTAAAATAGTTAATGGTTAGGTTTTTCATTGATGTTTTTTGAAAAAACTACTCTTACCGCTCACTCTTTCTTTCTGCCAGGAACAATGGTATCTTTCAAATGTATTCACTTTAATCCAATTGTGCTAGGCTTTGAAACTATGATACTTCTTGTCCATCACAGAATATCCTTTGTATTGGGTCTGGCTGAGATGGAGCTCATTTTCCCATAAGAGCCTGCACTGCTGGGAGGTGAGGAATTAGGAGAGAGGGCTTCCACCCCTCCCCTCTGTAAATCCCATATTTAAGAATTAATATTAAAATCCACAGTCATCACACAACCTTCACTCGCATCAACAAAATCAACCAGCCAAAACAACAGAAAAACTCCCTCCATAAAAACCAAAACAACATTGTCACACCACCAAATGGAAGTGTATGATTTACACAAAATCTACCTGTTGTCCCTTCACCAAAAATAAAACCAAAATTCCCCATAATCATTCCACTCTAACATTGTTCAGTACTTTTTTTGCTCGTTATCCCCCATGATAACTATCCTTATCTCAAAATCCTCATGATTTCCCAGGTTTTGGCACCAAAAAATTGCAGTGTTTTGACCCTGGCTGGATGCCACCAAAGCCTCTTTCTCACTGCCCTCCTCAGCTGGACAGGAGAGAGAAAATGCAACAAAGTGTTCATGAGTTGAAATAATGACCAGGAGAAATAATGACCACTCACCAAATACCATCACAGGCAAAACAGACACAAATTAGAGACATTAATCAAATTTATTACAAACAAAATCAGAGCAGGATACTGAGAGGTAAAATCTTAAGAACACCGCTGCTCATGGACAGTCCTTCTCCTGCTCCAGTGTGATGTCCCTCCCACACGAGACAGTTCTCCATGAACTTCTCCAGGCTGTTCCAGTGTGGGTCTCCCATGGGGACACAATTCCTACCAGGAAACCAGCTCCATGGATTTGCAGGTCCCTCCCAGGAGTTTGCTCCAGCCTGGGTTCCCCATATATTCACAGCCTCCTCTCAAGCATCCATCTGGTCCTGTGTGGGTCTTCTTCATGGACTGTAGATGGGTCTCTGCACCCCCATGTTCCTCCATGGGCTGAGGGGCACAGCTTCGTCACCGTGGTCTGCACCACAGGCTGCAGGAGAATCTCAGCTCCAGCATCAGGACACCTTCTCTCCTTCTGTCTGCACTCACCTTCATGTCTACATGCATGTTCCTCACATGTTCTCACCCCCCTTTTCTCTGGATACAATTACATCTGCACAATATTTATTTTTTTTTCCTTAAATATGTTATCACAGAGCATTACCACCATTTCTGATTGTCTTGTCTGGGTCACTTACAGATCTGTCCTGGAGCTGGCTGGCATTGACTGTACTGGACATGGGGGAAGTTTCTGGCAGCTTCTGAGAGAAGTGATCCCTGTAGTCCTCCCCACTACCAAAACCTGCCCATGCAAACCCAATATCCATTCCCTCTTTAATTTTTTTTTTTTTTTTCAGAGTGCTCCTCTGAACCTGTATTCTCTCCTTACACAGTACACTATCATCATCTTAGTAATAAATATGTACATTTTCAATATAAAAAGGAAATTAAATGAAGCAGTAAAGGAAAACAAATTACGGTGTTCCAAATGATTTTAATTTATCAAATCCCAATGAAGATTAGAGAAACTCATGCTCTTCACTTACAAAAGAAAACAAAACCAAAAACAAAACAAAAAAAACCAACCCATACTTCTTTATAAAGCTGGGAATAACTGCACTTACCTGTCAGTATTCCTGTCCCTGCAAACAGAACAAACATAGGAAAATGTCATGCAATCAGCAATGAGAAAGTGTCTGACACCTATACAGCTCCTTATAAGTATTATTGCAGCTCACTACACTAGAAAGCCCATGAACTATATTGATAATACTTGATTGGATAAAACAGTAATAAAAAGAAATACAGTAGAACAAAGAAAAAAGTATTTTAAACAATCCATTCAAAGCCTACCTGAAGATTGAATGTCCTATAGATGCAAGGAATAATGCTTTTCTGCATTTAAAAATACTAGATTTTTATTTTTTTAAAATCAGAATGTAGTTGTTTTATTCTATATTATTCTAGGGAAGTAAAAGAGAATTTATTTTAAAAATTTTTGAAGATGTGGGCTCAGAAATGCCAGAAGAAGATTTGTGTTCATTGAGCACTAATTTATATGGGAAGAAATCTTAAGAAAGGGGTGAGAACAATCTAGTTGATGACTATTAGTTTTTCCTGTGGGATTAAGCAGTCTTCTCTCACAGTTCCTTCAGTGGGCGTTAAGGGTATTCTGCAGTTTTTTCAGTGCCCAGTTCATTGACTCAAAAGAGGGAAAATATTATTCTTCTGTCTTTTTTCCTACCCAAATATTAAAAATCAAACTCAATCAGTTCTGTACTGTCATTAAAATACATTTTCACTAGTGCACAAAGTTTTGTCAGATAAGAAAAGTATATAATATCAAATCTATTTCAAATAGTCAAGTATTTTTTAAAGATGTATTAAAGGAAGATGGAGCAGAGCTTTTTGAACCACAATGACATTGTATCAGCCATGGAAACAAATGGAAAAAAAATTAATGTTGGTACACTTTCAAGCTACACAGAACAAACTCTCAACACAGCATGATCAATAATGAAAAAGTCTAAATTGCAGTTCGGTCTTCTTGTATAAAAATGGAACTTTTCCTAGTTGCAGTCTTCAAATTAATTGAAGTATTGTGGAAGAATTCTTTTCCAAGGAGAAGTGTTATCCCTGTGAAATTAAAACATTCATGAGGAACATCTTGATGACTGAACGGTTTCTTCCTTTGTAATGCTAATTATTTTTATAAAAAAAGACAAAATAGAAAATGGGTTATATCCAGTTTCAGGCACAAAACACATAAAACAGGACTTTCAAATGAACAAACACTTTATATGCTAAGACTGCATATTTTCATTATAGATCATTACCTATCTGAAGTCAGACTCACAAAGGTGCTAAAATATGTTAAAAAGTAGACATTTTGGAACATAAATTTGCTTATATAGATTTATGAATTTCAACCACATGACTATGAAAATCCAGTTGTAATTTTGATATATTTTCATTAAATGTATCAATGTTAATAAACAACTTGAAATAGAGAACTTATAGACGTCATTTTTAATGGAAAAAACCCCCAACCAAACCCAAACCTACCGTGCTTGTCTGTATTTCCCTCTGAATAGTTATCACTGTGGTTGCATCTTATCATTGCACAGGGAACTTCCTTAAGAACATACTCAGTTATATCATGATTTAATAATTATTTTAGCTAGGAGCCTGAAGTCTAGCACATACTAAAATGCTTTAATTTCAAGATTATTTTTTATTTACAACACTACTGCTGACAGAAGTCCAAAAATGGGGAAGCAGATTGCAATTAATTTTATCTTCTTGTACACTTTAAAAAATATCTGTACAGTCTTCACAGCTTTCATAAAATCAACAACAGTAATGTAAGAAGTATTGTAACTCCATCTAGATCTAAAAGCTTCTCTTTCTGGTCTCATGCTATCTGATCTAAAGATTAATATTAATCATAGAATGGATTTGGTTGGAAGGGACCATAAATTTAATTTAGTGCCAACCCCTCTGCCACGGGCAGGGACATCTCTCACTAGGTCAGGCTGCTGAGAGCCCCACCCAACCTGACCTTATGTCACCACTGAAAAAGTAAGAGAACAATCTGTCTATTCCTTCTATTTCAAAATATGACCTTAAGAAAGACAAACAAAGCCCCATCAAACCACAAACTAACTAAAAAAAACCCCAAAAAAAACAACAACAACAAAAAAACAGTTCAAGAGATGATGTTCACATGACCTTATATAGGTGTTAAAAAAGAGTTCTGCTTTTCTGCTGTAGTGCTGTAGTTCAGCTGCCATCACTCAGAGAAGTAACTTCCATATCCCAGATAAAAGAATACATAATACTTTTTTTCTTTATACCGTTTCTGAAGTTTTTGATAAATTTCATAGATCTTTTGGGAATACCTGGAACAGATCTAAATTCCACTCTTAGGCCATCAGGGACAATCATGACACCCTTCTCATGAATTCATACATCACTTGCAGTCTTCCAGAGGACAGCTGTTCCTACAGGAATAAATGAGCCAGCATTGCACCTATCAAAGCCAAAATAAACTAAGATAAAATCAAACTGTTGTAATGGCACACATGAATTAGACTGCAGGCTTAAACTATTAAACTGTTAAAGAATAAATTAAAAATAATGGTGAATGAAGAACAGTCCTTCTCCCTTTCACTTTTGATTAAAAATGCAAACTTCTTTTCTTCTCCTCCCTGTTTCACTGGGAGGGGGCAGTGAGCAAACAGCTGTGTGGTACTTAAGATGCTGGCTGGGTTTAACCACAATAGTTCTCTGTAACAGATGTTTCTTGAGGTCAAAGATATCTTTACTCACAAGGCAGGACAGCCACAGTGCCTGGTTTACACTGGTTTATATCAGCCCATGAAGAACTTTGGTAGGCTGTGAGGAAAGTTGAATAGAAGAAAATAAACTTTTGCTTCTTTTGGAAGTTGTTTCCTTTTTGCTGATGCATTTTATGATAAATGAGGATGCAGAGTTCACTCTGAACCAGCTGTGGTCATCAACACCCTTAACACAGAGCACAGATAAATGATTTGTGATGAGTACTGACCAGTTCCAAATAAATTACTGAAACTGGAAAAATCTACAATTTCTCAGCACAGAATGGTGTTATAGAGGGGAAAAAAAAGAAAACTATTAGAAAAAAAGGAAAGTAAATTAAATTCAGCAATATTTCAAAATATTTGATTTTTTAAAAAATAATAATAAAAAATAATCTCGGCAACCTCAGAAGTGTATCAATTTAATATATGAGTATAAAAATTGACACAATATAAATGTATTTGTATCTAAAGGAAACAGTTAACTGACCAACAACTACTTCATCTATAGTGATTTTTAAGTATTCCTAAAACAGAAAACTGGCAACCTAAATCCACAGTGCTTAATACTACTTTTTAAAAAATCAAATATATTTCCATATTCAGTTTATCTTGCCATTTTGATAGATCAAGTCAAACTCAGAAAAAATTTTTTTACTTAAAATATAGTTTAATTACATTTCATTGATACAGCTATTATCAAAGTCTCAATGGGATTTTGATTTTTTTTGCTTACTTGATAAGAATTTATAAATCATTAATCTTGTTACAGCAAGATAATTGCAAATGAGAGTGAAATCCTGTCCAGATATTTAACACATCTGTTTGTATCTACAAATACTTAAATTCAAGGGGTAATTTTAGTTATGCTTTGAGGACTACAGCAAATAATTGAACATCATATATAAATACTAGGAAATAATCACACTTAAAATCTTTTTAACTCCTTTTAAAGACACAAACCAGAGATTTCATTTTTAATTCTTTTTCTTATGGGATCTTCAGTACATCACTACTGGGTACATGTGACTTACTGAATTTCATATCTTTATGACCTTTAAAGAGATTACAAAGCCTCCAAAGTAGCACTTTATTTTTTTTTTCTCTACTCTGTGGTTAGATTAACACGTTGCAGTTCTTTATTTTTTTTTCTTTTTAATGAGGTTTGGTAAGGATGTTTAATAAGTACAGGCATAAGTGGACTATTTTTTCCTCTACTTTGAAATTCTTTAAGTTTATTCATACTATTAGAAAGTATTACACAACCGTCTTTGCTTACCACTGTCTCTCTATACAGTTTTATTTCATGATATTCTAGATTATTTTAAAAAGTCTGCAGAATTTTTCCCTTTTGGTTAATGGTAATTGAAAGTTTATCTACATGCAATAAAACTGTATCTGGAAACACAGTGACAAAAACAGTGTAAAAGCAATTCCTGTGCTAGCACTTTTCTATCTCCATACAATTCAATTAATTTTTGCCCTCTGCAGTAGATATTAAACAAACAAATAAACAAAACTCTAGACTTATCAGATAACCTTGAAAAATAATCTGTCCAAAGAGAAAGATAAAATTGAAAACACTTCAATCATTCCTGAAAGAAAGATATCCCACCTTTCCAATCCTCCAAGAAAGGTGATTCCTTAAAATCCATTACGAAATGTTCTAAAGTTATATTGCATATACCACAAGAACAATATTTCTAACCAGAATTTATCCAATTTGTCATGATTTTCTGAACTACAATTCAGTGTGAGGACTGGTTCCCACAACTTCTACAGAGATGTTTTTTTCATAATTTTTTTTTAAAAGACTGAAGGATAATTTCACATTATGAAAGTAATACAGAGGAAGGAAAGAAGGGGGGAACATAAGGCACAAATTAAAATAATCTTATATAGTCAGGATACTTGCCACTTGATACTTCCTGAAAAGGAGGTATCCGTTTGCCTCATCATCTTGTGAAAAATATCCCTTCACTTTTATTCCATAAGTCTAAAACTAATGCCTTCATTCTCTTACAAGGTGGAATACACTCCATAAAATCTCACAAACATTGCTGCCTCTATCATTATATTATCCTGGAACCAGGAACCATATACTTGCTCTTCCCTTAATATTCTCAAGGCACAGAATTTTGGTAGACCCAAGAGAGTATGTGCACTTAGAAATTCACCACAGATCTTCTATTTCCCATCTGAAACCCCTGTTCACAAGCTGACTCTCACTGCTTCTCACCTTCTTTCATCTTGAGGAATTGTCATTAATTGTAATATTGTGTGCACAATTAAAGCCTAATGAAGTATCAACTACATCCTTAAACTTTTCTTTATATTTAGAATTACTTGAAAGCTTCTTCCTAGCAGGCATTGCACTTGGAAATTGAGTTCTTCAAGCATGACAATGTTGTCAAAGGAAAGAGTGTTGCTGTTTTTCTTTCATTTTATAGCTAAGAGGTTGCAGACCAGCCTTTTGCTTTCATAATATCATTCCATCTTCTCTTTCAAAAATGTAGTTTTGGTTGGCTCTTTAAAAACACCCTTAGTTATTCTACTTTGGGCATGCTTTCTCCACTCTGGATTTTTTTTTCTGGGTTTGATTTGTTGGGATTTGTTTTCCATTCTTTGTTCTGTTTCTGGATTTATTTTTTTTTAATTTAATTTTTCAGTATTTCCTCTTCTCTACTCAACCAAATATGTTCAGCATTTCTAAATAATCTAAGACATGCCTCACTCAATTCACTGAAAGACTGAAATTTTTTAATGTGCATTTGTTTTTTGTCTGTCACACTCTTGTGTTTTACAATGTAAAGCTGTTTTCTTGAGGATGATTACATGTCCCTTTGATGAGAAACTCCTATCTGCTTTGTCTGGTAGTTCTGAACTTGAAGAATATATTTGCAAACAAAGGATATTCTGTATTGACAAATGAAAAGAGATTTGTGTCTGTTGGTCACAGGTCTTCCACTGCAAGCAAAGGAATGTTGTTTCTTCTGTATCCCACACAGAGACCAGAATAAAATAGGTATCAAGGCAGTAAGTCTGCTATGTGCTCCATTCAAAACGTGTCTAATCCTCTCTACTATTAATTCCTCTTTCTGAGGGTTTATTGGTTATATTGCAATAACTTTTATGGAAGCTTTTATCAGACTTCTGTAACATAATTCACTTATCCCTCTTGTCTACACAGGGATAGGAGAGACAGAATTGGAATTTGGAATTATATATGTTCTATTTCTCTTGAGATTTTTCTCAAGCACAGCAAGAGTAGCTTTTACTGGAAAAGCTTACCAATAAAGAAATAAAGTAGAAAAGTTGCTATCTTCTCTAGTTCAACAGGATTTTTGCTGTTGTGGAATTTTTTACTTCCCATATAAAGAACTGGGTAAATGGTGTATACTGCTTTATCATCACCCCCAATTATTTAAATTAATAATTGTAATAGCTATAATATATTAATGAAATATAATTACTTATATAGTAATTTAACATAACCAACATGTGAAATTAAATATTATTAAGGTCTTATAATAATATATTTCTTGCAAAAAGTAAATCCATTTACATAGACTTTTAAATAACAATCCATAGTGAAACATGAACTGAATATTAAGACTGTCAATTGAAAAATAATAAAAATAATTTTAATTTCATGCAACCTTCAGAATTTTTGGGAACATTCTACTTCTTTAATGAATTTCCCTTCGATTTGATTATACACATATACTACAATTTTTTTGTAGACATAAGATTGGATCAGGTGAAGATGAAGGAGAAAGTTACTTTATCATTAAATATTTTTTAAAGCTAAAAGTTGTTAATAAAACCACTACTTTTACTATGGACAAAAATTTGTCTCTTTGAGATCCAGTTTCATCTCACAAGACTGTGTAATGTTCTTGGACTGTGAATTTTATTTATGATTTTAAAAATGTAAACAGAAGCTGTTGTTAAAGACCTTATTTCATTATTTTTTTACTTTTGGCACATTTTGTTAAAAAAAAATAAGCTACATGAATAAATACAAATACTAAAGTAGTTATAAAAATTTCCTATTTTGGTATAATTCTGCTATTTTATTATTTTAAAAATCCTTCCTATATGTGAAACAAAACCAAAATTACTTTATTACATGCAAAATGTCTTCAATAGTCAAGATAAATTTCTGGATGACAGAATATTACACAATTCTGTTAAACAGGAATGAAGAAAGTTTTCTAATGTTCCAAAGTGCACTCAAGATCTTGTTAAGCCTTTTAAGTCCTTTGACATTTTATGTTACTGTAACAATCATCCTAAATCTCATGCATTTATGGCTAAAAATGGTCATCTACTGTTTAACATACCATAATCCAGATTCCAACTTTAAATACTTAGTCTGCTTAGCCTATAAATTCAATAAGACATTAAAATGTTTTCCTACCTTAAAATAAATAAGCTGATTATGGACTGTTCTTATAAGTGCTATTTCAAGTAAACATTTTTTTTCAACTTAATTAACATAAGACGATTGAGAATAATATGGTTTTCAAGACTTCCTAAGTCTTGAGAGCATTCCTACTGATAGCTAGGATTTGGTGACTCCAGGCTTCCAGATTGTTTGCAAAGAATAGAAGAGATGCAAGCATTCTGTACTAGAAAAGAGCTTTCAGGATGCCAAGGTTCCCTTGTTCCAAGAGGTCATATTCTTGTCAAAATAAGAATGTATGCATCAGCCTTTAATTGCTAACAGGCTTTTGAAGAATGTAACAGTCAGTAAGGGAAAAAATGCACATATATGTTCTCAATTTTTCTGTAATATAGCAGTCTGCAACTTCTTTGTGAGGGAAAAAGGAGGGGAAGTCACTAATTCCTTCTCTGTGGTGACCAGTGGAAAGACACATGGAAATAGCCTGAAGTTGTGTCAGGGAAGGTTTAGGTTGGATATTAGAAAAGGGTTCTTCACCCAGAGGGTGTTTGGGCATTGGAACAGGCTCCCCAGGGAAGTGGTCCCAGTACCAGTGTAAGGGAGCTCAAGAAGCATTTGGACAACGCTCTCAGGCTCACGGTGTGATCCTTGAGGATGGGTCCCGTTACAAGGCAAGGAAGAGTGGGCCTTGCTGATCCTTATGGGTTCTTTCCAGCTCAGTATATCCTGTGATTCTGTGATTATATGATTCTATATTTTCTAAGTAATTTTCTTTTTATCTTTTTACCTTTTAAAAGGAATCAAAGTGAAAACTTTCTTGAAACCTCACACAAAGGGAGTATCAGGCTACTCAGAGTAATTCTGCTCAAGTTCACCATTATGAATTTGCATGTCCAAAATACAGTTGAAATAAAGTCCAATTTTCAGTTTTTATAGCAATCATATATATATCTTTTAAAACAATGAGACGAAAATACAGATTTTTTTTTTTTGCTGGTATTTTTATGGTTATATATACTTTTACTGTACAAAGAAATAATTGGTAATTACCTTTTCAGTGCCAAGCAAATCTAATTTTGGTGTCTACTGTAAACTGTATTAAAGATATTGATTGATAATTACAAAAACAAACTCCAAAATAACATGTAGTGTAAGCATCTAAAATAGCTAAGTAAACTGATTAACTAAGCATTAGCAAATTTATTGCTTAGTCTTTACACTGCTGGAGCTTTTTCATCAATAACTTATTCCTCAATGTTTTTAAAATATATAGGTTATTAGAATATGCCTCTGAGATAAATGGCAGAAGGTTTATTTTTATATTTGTTAAGCAACTGACTATATAATGACACGTTTACAAGTTCTTGGTGATTAAAATTCATTTTTGCTTCTAAAACGAAAGAGATGTATGGCATTGATCCAAATTGTGTCAAAATAAATGGAAAAATGCTTTTAACTTGAGTAGGATGAATCAGATTCTTGTAGAACAAAGACAAAAAGAAAGGAAACAGAATAACATATTTGAGAGCTCTATATGAGTACCAATAAAAAAATGTACAGCATGAATACAATTTCAGGTATGCATTAATTCACTAGAAGTATATTACCTGAAACCATACACTTACCAGCATTTTCCAAGGTTTCACAGTAGAATATGAAATTAGACATTTCTGAGATACTTGGCTTAACTATTTACTTTCAAAAATCATTATAAAAATAATTGCAATCAGTTTTTTAAATTACGTCAATCTATGTAATGTTTTATTCTGTTATTTATTATGTAGATTGGCTTGCTACCAAATTGCTAGTCTTTGTATTCTTCCTTTTAAGACCTTATCTCATATAATTTCTTCTTGATTTGAGTAGGTTTCATGCCACATAACTTGAGCCACTTGGCAGAGTTATTGTCTCCACTTGTGGTAAATAAAGAGATCAGTTTCCACAGAAAAATATAAATCTATGAGAGAATGCAAAGAGTCATTGTGTTTTCTCCACTAATTTGAGAGAGAACAAAAAAACTGGATTAGAGAACTAGTTTTTAGAAGCTTAAAGTCAGATAATGTGAGACAACTGTAGATACCTTGGTGAATAGATATTGCCTTATGTAGCTTATAATAATAAAAGAATCCCTATTAATTACTGACACAACTCCACATTGTGTAGCACATTGTGTAGCTTACCTGTAGCAAAGAAAGTTCTGTCATGTATTTCTTCTGTGTCTGATCTTAGTTTATGGATATGTATCATCCACCTGCTGCTGAGTAACATGTTTAAAATTTCATGTCAACTTTCACTTCACCATTCCTCCACATCCATATTCTTTTTTCACCTACATACACAAAAGCAGATTAATTCTCAACCCATGTTTCTGATTCATCATTTTTCTTTATCAATAGGGCTAGGAAAAAATAATTAAGTCTGTGTAATATTCTAATAATTCCATGCATTTCAAACTATATGTAAGAAGACATATATCCTTGAAGTATATTCTATCAGCTAAATTTCATTGTTTATAATTCTGGAATTTACAAATTGCATAATCTTAAGGGTATTTTTAATGCCTAAACTCCTTCATTGTTCATCCTTTAGTAATAACCATATTTCATTTGTAGGATTTTGAGATTCAGTAAAGACAATATCTACAATTACACATTGAAAAATCATTTAAGATTAGAACTGCAAAGATTTTGTGATGAATCCCAGAACAGAAATGGCATGACTGTTTTTATGAGGCACTGGCTGACATAAATGAGAGCAGAATAACAAAAAATCTGAATGCTGTTCATATTACACTCTAGAATATAATTTCTTACAACAGTGGATTTATTTTATTGCACAACACTATAATCACAAGATTATTTACATGGAATCTAACAACAAACTTGCATGTTAAGTAAGCTAATGACCACTTCTAAAAGGGAACAAATTAAAATTATGGTTCCAGGCAGATTATTATAAACAGAGTAAGGTAGCTGAGAACCATATTATCTAGAGAGGCACAATCTCTGTGTGTGCTTAGAGGCTAAGGTAAAAGGAAAATCCAGTTACTCTTATAGCTCCTGCATCACAATGAGGCACAGTCAATGCTGGCATTCAGAGAGACATTCATGAGTTAGCCAACATTTTCTCAGTCCCAGTAGCCAAGAACCAGTATGCTGGAAGGGGTGGGGGGTGGAACAGGACACCACAAAGACACTCTGAAAATATTTTAGGAGGTTTTGTTTGCTTCAACATGATTCACTTTGAATTTGGTTCTGGTGACTTCTATAAGCCTAAGTGCCATTTTCCTCTCCTTTCAGTGACACATTCTTCCTTGCTTTAGTTTGATATCTCTGAGTGAATCAGGCAAGGCAGAGAGAGAGATTGCTCAAAATAACTTTGTTGATATGATGGAAAAGCACAATGTAGTCAATCATGATAAATTTGTACACACTATGTAAAAAAGCACTGAGACTTAATGAACAGCAGCAGTCTTTGCTGCGTTTTGCCAAAGCAAACAATTTGATGAATTCTATTTTTATTAGCCAGCGCTTTTTAAATTGAAGGTAGTTCAGATTAGTACAGTACAATTATCATCTTTCCTTTCTTTTTGATGTACCCATGAATTCTGAATTCGTGTATGCTAGTTAGTTGTTCAGAGCCAAGGGAACACCTTTCTCATGATTAAACTGGTTTAAAAAGAATTTTGACTTGCTTAATTAGCTCCCTAGAACTGCTAATAACCACACATTCTCCAGTATGAACCATGTAATTATGGTGACATTAATTCTCTCCCTGGGATACTTCATTCTTGATGTGATCATTTCTATTTTTCAATTGCTGGCTGGTGATTTAACTTCTGCATATCAATGAGCACCATAAGACATGTTTGACTATTACTCAAGATTTTCAGTATCCTTCCATATGATACAAAGATTATATCCACAAGTAAAAACAGCATGCTGGTTACTAATGACGAAGCATTCAAATAAAATAGAAAAAAAATTCAGCTAAGCTTTTGAAATTCTTGTAACGTTGTGCAACTGCTTTCAAACATCCCTGTATCAGCTTGCCAATCTGTCACATCCTTAACTGAGCAAGTTTGAAAAAGGAGGACAGTATTGTAGAAGAAAATATTATTTCCTTTACTTTAACAGACAGAAATCATATAGATTTCTTACAGGACACACAGCCCCTGTGATCCCCTCTGCTTCTAGCCACATTGTAATTTTAAGGAGACCAGTATAGTTTAGTTCTGGTGCAAGTCAGGGTGGCTGAAAGCCTCAAAAACCTGTTTCTTCAAAGCTGGGGACTAGATAGACCATCCTTTTTCTTTTTGTCTAAAACAATCACTGCTACACTGGGACTGTGCTTGAAATAAATGCTGGAGTTCTACATTGCTAACTATCCTATAAATATATTTACAATGATGAGTGAACATTGATTTTTAGATGTACAATATTGAAAAAAAGAAGGCCTTAATGGATTGAAAAGACTGAATCAGTCTGTATATACAGAAGGGTTACTGGCAACATCAGTTTGAAAGTTCCCTAAATGTAAAAGGCAGCAAACAGTAAAATTGCAGGGACACTGGCATTTCTGTCCTCAGCAACTTTGTGCTGTCTAGGTTTGAGTAACAGCTTATTTTGAGCTGTTGGAAAGAAAGCCAGTTATCCAATTCTCTGACATTTTCTAAACAGTCAAACTACTTATGTGCCGTAGTAACTTACATCTCTGCACGACACCTGTGTAGCTACTTTTTGCCACTTCATGATCGTGGGCACGAGTTTTTAGTTTTCTTCTGAGTTGTTCTGGGCATTGTGGTTTACTTGATTTACTTCTTAGTCTCTTATATTTCAGCAGACAGCCTTCAAAATAAAGACAGGTTTCAAAAGACCTAGAATGAGTAAGTTCTGAGGAGTTTAACCTGCACCAATCATCTCAATTATTTTATTTATTTACCAATTAATTAATGATTCCTAAAATGCTATTGTAATTAGCTATTTCACATATGAAGACAGATTTATACACATTGTTAGGGCTCCTTAGGACAATACCAGACACCACTGGTTTTTCCCAGTCTCCCCTGGAAGATCCCAATCCTGCACATGGACCCTGGAGAAAAATTTCATCTGAGTCTGAGGCTCTCAGTGCCCTGTCCCATAGGAGTGCTGGTCTCCAGCCCTGTCCCCAGAATGGACTTCAGGGTCTTTCTCCAGCCCCAGTTCCTGCCACCTTGATCTGTTCCTGGAGAATTTCTGACACCAACTTGTCACTTGTCTTCCCAGGACTGTTAACACCCTGTTACAGCACCATGTTTTGCTCACCATAGTCAGATCCTGAGGGATGGTGTCTGTTGGGAAGAGCTCTTCCAGGCCTTGGGTCACCCTTGGCTCACAGCTCCCGGTCCCTTAGGGAGCAGCTGGTCCTTGCTGCACACTGACACGGATCTGAACAAGTGTACTCTGAGTGACATCCAATGTGAGTGGCTCCAGGGAACAAATTTTATTTGTAAATGGGTTTTGAAAGTGCACTGTACCCTCCTCTGTGTGACAGACAGCTTTCCTTTATGGAAGACTTCCTGTTAGACTTTGTGGTTCTTAATGTCTGGGGAGCATTATTCCAGTAATCATTATTATTCATTTATTATGTAATAATTGCAAAGTTTTAGATACAGTGCAAGTCATACAACAGTGATTTTCTGTAAATGTCCACAACAAATCTGAATTTACTTCAGTATTAACTATCACTACTTCCACATTACAAATGAACAGATTTTTTTTTTTATTGCCAAGGCTTGTTATACAAATTTATATTGCCTGCATCTGGCTTGTTAAAATCTAATTTACAGTTTCTGCCTCAAGAGGATAAGAAGTGGTGTCTGTGTACTTCATTGTATATCCCTGAGAAACAATTCACTTTTGAACTCTGAATTTTTTCACGGTAAATTGGTTCTGTGATAGAAGAATAAACACATTTGTTTTCATGAAATGCTGTAGGGTAAAAAAAAACAAACCACTATTTCTTTCTAGACAAATAAGCAATAATGGAACTAGTATCTGTATTAGAAGTTGCCATTTTGTAGTTTACACAGTAATACATAGGGGTTTTTTACCTTTAACTTCTAATTTGTTATCAAATACATGTTATTAACATCCATTTCCTTGAATATCATTTGATAACTAGAAACATACAAAATAATAGTTTTGAGATACCCGTTCACACAAAGGAGGGAGCGTGGTGGAGGGAGGATGCCCAACAATTTATGAAATTTCTGCTCCAAATGGAAGTTCTAGGTATTTTCCTTTAAGCTTTACCTTCTCTAGTCTAAGCACATTTTCATTAACCAAATTGCTGTAAAAGCATTTATTTTTTCTTTTCTCTCGTATCTAATGACTTCTCCAACTATAGTCTCTACTCCTGAATATATTTCTGTTAAGAGACAGTTAACAAAAACACAAAACACATTCTATCAACTTCCCACTTGCCTTATGCCAAGCAAGAAGAGTTGTCTTGATGCTTTCTTGCAACTAATTTATCAGTAGCTTTTTAATGTAAAAAGGCAGCACTTTCAGGTTTATATTTCCATACATGTAATATATTCACATCCTTCTCCATTTATAAAAGTTGCCAGTCAAAAATACCCAAATTGTTTAAAATCCAGGTAGCAATGTTACCAACCATGACAGAATGGATTGTCTAGGGCTCTGAGGAAAAAACATAAAAGTTGGGCTTTTCAAGAACCCTAGAATAGCAAACCTGAAAGATAAGTGAGATACTTATTTTGTCACTTGAATTGTTATTTTATGTTTAACTTTATCTTCTTAAACTACAAAGTAAATAATTCTCTAAAGCAGCAGCACCTTTCTTGGAGAAGGAAGCACCTCTAAAGCACCTTTGCTTTAGATGGTTACAGTTCAGAATCTAAGCCAAGAACAAAAGAATGTCATAATTCCAGAGCACTAAAAATGTCAAAGCTAGAGACCTGAGGCCCAGAGCAAAAACCATGTTAAAGACATGAAAGTTCAGAGACGCAAGCTGCCCATAAGTACAGAATATGGTTACAATCAACTTAGGTCTGGAATTGTGACATTAAACCTATAATTTCTTGTCACTGACATGGATCATTGTTACTACATTGTACCACAAGAAGGTGGAAAATCTGAGCTTCATAATTACTGGACAACTGTTTTTGTTGTGTTCCTTTGTATTGTTCTTAAGTATAACCCAAATTTTATTCCTTCAGAGTAAGCTAATAAATTCATAAGACTCTCCAAAGAGCTAGAGAAAGGGCCTGCTTAGTGAAAAAAGAGCAGTAAAAAAAAGTCTAGTTGGAGACCAATGACTGGTGGTGTACTGGGGATCAATACCAGGTCCAGTCCTGTTTAACATCTTAATTAATGATCTGGGTGACAGAGCAGAGAGTACCTTGTAAAGGAATAAAGGAAATTAATTGCTTAGTGTAACACTTAGCATTAGTAGCTAGCCATGCTGGAGCCTCAGGCCACACACCATGAACTTTTTGCTGGATACGCTGAGCTTTTTACCTACTTAAGTAAAAGAGATGCCCAGAGCCTGTTCATACTGGAAGACAAGGCATTAAGGAAGGCCACCATCCCACCAGCACAAGCTGCAACATTAGAGGTAAAAAGAGAAATGGTCCACCTAGAGATAGTGAACAGAACCAATGGAGAACCAGAAGACCCCAGTTCCTAATATTTTTATTGGATTGAACTGTCACACAAGGGGTAGGAAACTTAGATTGTACGGATATAACTACCCAGGGATTTCTTTGTTTGGGGTGCCTTTCTGAAGACACTGAGCTCAAGCTTTCCTTATTGCAATACATTTCAATTTTTAAATTATTTATCCTGGAAGTGGACAACTGAGACTCTGCTGTGAGAAACCTAGGGCCAAGGAATTTCTTTAACATACCCTCAGGAAATTCACAGCTGACACCACACAGGAAAGAGCAGTACACTGCATGTAGGTTGTGCGGCTATCCAGAGGGACCTCAAGAGGCCAAAGGAATGGCAGGAATCTCAAAAGGAGAAAGATTGCTGAACTTGGTGAGGAGAAATAAACTGGGGGCTGCTCAATTTGGCAGAAAAGAGCCTGGAGTTCCTGGTGATCCCCAGGTTGGACATGAGCCAGAAATGTTCTGTTGCTGAAAAGAAGGTGACTGGCGTATCCTGGGCTTTGTCACACAAAATACTGCCCACAGGTCGAGGGAGGTGATCCTTCACCTTTATCCAGCAATGGTGCGGCCATATTTGTATGACTGCATCTATTTTGGATACTATTGTATATGAGGGATACTATTGAGAGTTCAGAAAAGCACCACAGGGATCAAGCAGGGACTAGAGCACCCCACAGAAGAGGAACAGCTGAGAGAGCTGGGACTGCTTTGCCTGGAGAAGGCTCTGGGGAATCTTAACAATGTATATAAATACCTGAAAGGAGGGTGCAAAGAGGACAGAGATAGGTTCTTTCCAGTGGTGACCAGTGACAGGACAAAACAAAAATATAATAAAACCACTTTTTTCCTTTTTTTTTTTTTCTTTTTTTTCATGTAACTGGTTCTATTAAGTCTTGGGAAGATAAAAATCTCACAGTCTATACAACTGTAGCTGGAGCACCACTGTTGGGCTGCAGCAAGATTGCTGTTCTTTTCATGCTGGATTTAGTATATGCTTGGAGACAGGAAGTGAGGTCAACCTCAATATCTCTACAAACACATTTATAGGTTTGGAGTGGGATCCATTAGTCAAATCAAATTAAATGGCTGCAAAGAAAGCTTTGAAAACATTTGGAAAAGTGATTTATTAGGTAGGTTTGGTAAGGTGTGCCAGCTCTACAGAACACAGGGAAGGCTGGTAAAAGACTTAAACAGTTTTCTCACTAATAGCTATTCAAAATTGCATTCTCACAAGTTTATATTCTCATATACTGGTTAATATTCAGTATCACCTAATATTCAGTTTATCAGCTGATAAAGAACAATGAATTTCACCTATTTTCTGATGGACCTAAGTGAAAAGAATTGTCCTACCTTAAACACACAAAATCATGTAATTAAATTAATTTAAACACCAGTTTCTTAGCTGAAAGCTATTGATAGATCTTGAATTGTTGTCAGCGGCAATTCTAAGGCTTTTAGTTTGTGGTTTATTACCATTATTGTTATCATAATTATTATTACAGTGATTATTATTTCCACATCTTTCAGCCAAAATGCTATACACATCCATAAAAACTGATTGTTTACAACAGTTACAGCACCATGCATTTCCTTACAATGCACTCACTGTTTCCTTTCTCATCTCTTAAATAAATGTACCGACTGCAATTGTATAATTTAAATTGCAACAATTTAATCAGACAAAAAAGTTATTGTTAGAAATTACCACAAAACTCCCCTCCCAAAAAACAACACTTTAGTTTAAGTCAATCCTATAAAAAAAATTTTCTTCAAAAAAGATCAGACCAGATGAATCTGTTTAACTATTCTGTGTTTTATAGCAGCAAGAGTTTTAGCTTGTTATAAATACATATTATAATATGTATGGCTTTTTGCGAGTATTGACATGAATGCTATATGTATAACATTAAAATGGCTTTGCTGTAATAGTCAATATAGTATGTTTATAGTATGTCTGCCTAGTTAGGATAACATTCAATGAACAAATGATGGGGACCCTGCTGATTATCAACACTCAACGCCTGTGGAAAGAAGGAGCCAAAGCCCAGATTAAAAGATGATAAGAATTAAAACCACAAGCCAAGAAATATGCATGATCTAAAAAGGCGGATCCAAGGAGTGGCCATGCGAAATAGTTCCTGGAAAATATAAACTAGTTAATAGAAAAGTTTGAATATGCATAAAGTCTATGAATATGCATCAAGTTGATGCAATAGAAATGGTATATAAAGGGTGTTTCCAAAACACCAGGTGTGCTATTGGCAGAGAGCAAGAACATGGCTGTTTTAACCCTTTGTTTTATTGTCTTTGTTTCCTATTGTCTTTTTTTTTTATTAAACCTCTTAAAATTTACCAGAACAGTTTTCACAAGCTGAAAGTCCTACATGTATGGCAATTTAGATGTTGCACTATCTGCCTCTTTCTCGAGGCTGTCAAACAGATGTTTCAGCTACATCTGTTTTTTGAGATTTTAAAAGGAAGTTCTTAATTTAGTCATACAATTTTTAAGATTAAATTTAAGAAAGAAAACATGACATTGCAAATTAAATTAGAATGGAGCCTTTGTAATAATTAAAAAATGTATTCATCAGAGGATTCATCCCTCCGTTTTTAATAACGCAGAACATGCATGTAAACTAAATAAAATGTACTTTTTTGGCTGCCCTTGTATCAGGTGGGATTATGGGCTTTTAATTAATGATTTGTCCTATCAGCCAATTATTTATTTTGTTTCAACTATCCATGATACTATCCAAGAGTGGTATTGTCCAGACTCTACATCCATGGCTTGCAGCTGACTTGGAGGTGAAAGGCGCCTCCGAACAAAAAGAACATCCCTCAGTCACCCAGCTGGCAGAGGTGAAAAAGCATCTCCAGAAGTGCTCATTCCCACGTGGTCTGCTAAATGTGCGTAAAGGACTCGTGCAGAGGTGGTGAGAGGAAAGCTAATATCTTTACAAATAGTTCTGTGGGTGAAGGGATGGGTGTTAACATCTTTGAAATGGGTCTCAGTGTCTCTAATAACTTCAGGGAGCAGGTTTGTTGCAGAGCCCAGACAGCTTGGCTCCTGAAACAGACAAGTGGGTGTGCACAAGCCTGAACTTCTGAACTTTGGGGTGAAATAGAAGGTTCAAGGGGGATATGTGGTGGGTGGTTTGGGAAGACTGTACCTTCCAAGCACCTCAGCAGATGGGGAAAGGAAGAAGCCGGGAACTTAGGATAAACGGAGGCTGCACCCACCAAAACCCCGAGAGAAGAAAACCCCACGGGCGTGTGCCTCAGTGGACTCTCTCTTTATTCGAATAAAGCTGCAGGACTCCTGTCTCCTTTTTTGGACACAAACCTCTAGCGTTTGTACGTTTTCATGCCAGTAGCACCTCCCGGGGAGGGACAGCTTTGCTAATGGAGCCTGGCAGGCTCCCGCCCAGCTGTCCCTGGCACCTCGCCGCTGCCCCGAGCAGTGCTGCAGCCCCCTGTCCGTCCTGCCATCCCCTCTCGGCCTTCCCTCGGGAGCGGATTCCCGGCCGGGCCCGCGGGCCGCTGGCAGCGCCCAGCGCCAGGTGCCCGTTGCCAGGCAACGCCCGCCGGGACCCCCGGAAGGCGGGCCCGGCCCGCGGCGGCTCAGCCCTGCGGGGGCATCGCAGGGCGCCTCGGGTAAAGCTGGGGCTTCTCCTAATTTAATTTTGGTTTTATTTTTACTTTTGCAGCGTGAGTATAATGTGTGAGTTACAGAGCTATTATTATCTAAAGTCAGAGCCAATCATAAGCGAGCAGCTGGTACGTAGTTACAGTGGTGTGTGAACAGAAGTGGGGTTGGGGTTTTTTGAGGTATGGCATGGTTTTCTTAATTTAGCAAGATTTTAAAAAAATGCTTCAGCGAAATTGCTTTCTTGCATTTTTAGGTTGTTTTTTTTTTTAAATTTTCTTTCACTGATTGTTTTTATTTCTATATCAGGTTAATTTAAGAGTAAAAGCAGTGCTTGAATAAAAGGTCAGTGGTTTAGCTTTGACACTGACCACAGGAAACACTACCTTCTTTACAGACTTTCTTTTTAAAGAAAAATTTGTTGTATTCAAACCAAGGGTTTTTTGTTTTGTTTTTTTGGGTTTTTTGGGGGATTTTTTGTGGGTTTTTTGTTTTTGTTGGCTTTTTTGTTTGTTTGTTTTTATGTTTTTGGATGTCAGAAACTAATGTTCTATCAAATATACTTTTTATAAGGTACAAACCCCAAATGCTCAGATTAGCATATGTAGACACTGGTCACCATGCCTAATTAAGCCGAAAGACTATTGAAGGTCCAGATGTTTTGATCACTGAAAATCCATAACACAAACCAACCCAATCCCACAATGCACTATTCCCAAGAATGAACCCAAATAAACATAATCATGCTCCCCAGCATGATGGAAGAAGCATAAGAAGTCCAAGGGTAGGCATATATTGTCATGTATTTTAACCATGAATATATGGCTTTACTGAACTATAAAGCAATAAACATCTTATGTTTATAAGCTGAGTTTATAAGCAAAGACCTAGTTCCTTATAATCAGACATTAGGCTAATAAAACAGACATATAAAGCTCTGCTTTGCAAGGTGGCTTGGGGTGACCATTTCTTTTTCTTACAGATATTATTGTGGAAAGAGTGGAAAAAAAACCTCACAAATTATTTTCTTTAAGAACTTACAAATTCAAGAGATAACCATGGGAACTTAATAAGAAATTCCATTATTTATACACATGTGAATTTTTTTTTCTTTAAAGCTTATTCAGGATAGAAAAGAAAGCTAATAAAAATAATGGCATTTATTTTGCTTCTGTTTCTAACTGAAGGACTTACTCGTAAGTAAGGATTTGCTGAAATGGCAGTAAAATATCCAAAGTAAATCAGAATAAAGGTTTGAGACTTGTATTGAATCAGAACTGATATTCACATTTTATAATGTCAGAATCTTAGCAGAGGTTCTTGTAGTGGTTACTGAGGACACCCAGAAACTCGGGTGTTGGGAACCCATTTTATTAAGATATGTACAAGCATGGAATAAAATAGAGTCCCTGCCCCAAGCTATTTGTAGAATAAATACACAAAACAGAATGTGTAGAAAATGGAAGTATGATAAAATAAAAATTAAAAAGATTAAACATGCTCAAAGGCTACACAGCACAAGTATTATGAAAGTAGAAAACAGTCCCTCAATTCTGATCCACTGTATGCCTAGACCACTTTTGGCACAGATTTCAGTAGATTATCATCCTATATAATGTTCTCTTTCAGAGCCTGACTGCAGTTGACTGAGAACAGAAACACAGAAGCTAGATTTACCTGGTCCATGTCTACAGGGTGTGCAAAGCCTTATGCAAAACAAAAGTTGTCTATTGCAGCTCAAGCAAGAGAAAGTCAAATAATAAGCAGAAGGATTATGCCGCATCTGGATGTATTGCCTTCCATGACAAAGGAGGTATTTTCCTGTGCTTTCACCACTCATATTGCTACATCATGTGTAAAAAATGCAGCATTTCACAGGTAAAGAACTGATATACAGGGACACCTGTATTTTTTAGGTGCAAACAAAATGTATTACTGTGATCTAGGTTTTAACCTCATTTATACTTAATACATACTTAAACCTAAGTATACCTAATCCCTGTAGGCCAGGTTTCTAAACAGTTTATTTTCTTTTCCTTTCCCTTAACTGACTGTGGGTAGGAGGTGTTCTGATACTCCATGATTTTCTTGTTTTCTTTGAAACTTTAAGCTGTTTTAAACTTGTCTTGAAAACATTTTTCTTTTTCCATTTATTTTTTTTCCCCTCATGCTTTTTCTCCTTTAGTACTTTTTAAGCATCAGAGCTGACTTTTAACTAGCTTTTCAACTTGCATAGCACTGCAGCTCATTGTATTTCACTTTGTCAGGCTGGGTCAAATCTAGCTCACTGTCGACACATGATTTATTCCAATTACCTTTGCTTTTTATTTCCACATGTTGCCTATTTTTACAAGGACTTCTTAATACAATGCTGCTAAAATGATTTGGGGACATCTGTGAATAGTATTGCCTTTGTGGCTGCAAGACACAGACAGAAAAAATATGTACTCAAGTGAATACTTCTTAGTAAATACAGGCAGTAAAGTCAGATAAGTCTCAACTTCTCATCCTGAAATGACCACCTGCTGTATTGATTTTTTCATCAGCCAAGTCAGTAAATGTTTTAGTTGTATATATTCTTTCTTACTGGACATGTTATGTTTTGGAGATGTCTTTTTTCACTGTCTTTGATTTTCTATACTACCCACCACCAGAGTGAAACAAATTGATCAATGACACTGCTGCTACAAGTATTGCTGATCATTTGTTTTAAGCTCTAAGAGTCTGTTTTCCACAGGCACTCTTGATCTTTCTTTAACTTTTGCAATCCACTTTATCTGGACAGCTTCTTTACTTTGCATTCTACTATGTCATTTATGTCCTGTTTCGATGATTATTTCTTCCATTAGATCTTCTGTGGATCTTCTTCCCAATCACTTTCTCTCACGATGTTGACGGAATTATTTTCGTTTATCTTTGTTAGAACTTTCTGTGCCAGAAAGTTGCTATTATATTTCCTCAAGTCTCACTATCTAGCCTGCCCAGTATCCTGTTTCTCTCTGTCTATGACACATTCTCAGGAAATAATGCTAGTCTGTTCTTTTCTTTTGAATCTTTCTTGCAAAATCATCATCTTTGACACCTTCATATCATCTTACACAACTAACTAGTCACTCTGTCATTCACTTCACAATCTTGTGGTTATTTTTTGCTTTCTGCTTTTCTTTCCATAAACCTTACTAGATCTCATTATTTCATTCTTAGTAATGTTTTGAAATCCCATTTCTTACATCACTTTCACACTATAAAATCCCAGAACACTCACTGGTCTTTCTCATATGCTGTGACCATTTTCTCAGTTCTGACTCTGTATCACTCCTTCAGGCTAAATGTGCAACAGAAATGAAACTGCTTCAAACCGGTTGCTCTGTCACTAAAGCCTTTAATCTGGTTCTTGTGGCTTTTCATTCACTCCTACCTTTAGCATTAAATTTATACTTACTGAACTCTATATACTTTATTTTTCTAATTTTCACAATTAAACATGTATAAAAAGTACAAGAGAAATCTGTACATTCCAGTAGAATGTTCAACTCTGAAGCCTTTAGTGCCTTTAGGACTGCACAAGATAAATGCCAGAGAATTCCTGAGGATTCTGTTACTTGTGTCAGGATGGCTCTGATACCATAGTCACATTCATAGAACAACATTTGAGTACTGAAATCTGCACTAATTTCAAATTAAGTTTTAACAGAATGCTTTTTCCTGCTGTTTTTAAAAAACATCTTTTTCTGATATTTATTATTGACTCCGTATTCTTAGATTAAAGGTCTCAATTAGATTTAACTATTCTATGTTGAAAATTATAGTCCTGAGATAATTTTAGCTAATTTTAGTGTTCTGTGGAATATTATCCTGGAGCATGAGACTGTCTATCTTTTGTGTTGCTGCCTTGTTATAGGAGTTTACAGCCTCCTTCATTTCCTATAGATTGGAGGAACACAGATTGGGTATATGTATACACATATTTTGAATTACTCTTTGCAGATAACCTTATTACACTGGATATGAAGCAGGAAAAAAAGAGACATTGGTCAGGTGAAAGAATATATATAAAATGGATTCAGCAGCTAATACTGAAGACAGCAATATATACACAAAGAAAAAAAAAAGTCAAGAGAACAGAGAAAAATCTAAAAGAAACACCATTGAGGGGTATTTATTTTCAAAGAAACAATGAAGGGGGAAATTTCTTAGAACAATAACCCCACATATTCTACTGGGATGTGGAAAATGTTCTTACTCAAGGATACATTTGGTATTCTAACTGCAGCAGAATTTGTGATAAAGAATTGACAGTGAGAAAGACAGACAATTGTTACATATGTATATGCTGAGGTGTTGAGTTTTCTGAGAGTAGGTTTGGGTTTTTTTCATTTGTTTCTCTGGATTTTGATGTTTTTGTTTGTTTAGTTGTTCGGGTTTTTTTTTCCTTAGATTCTATAGAGTAGCTGCTGGTGATTCCAAAAAACAATCAGATTCAAAACAAAGCACATGCAATATAAGAATCTTTGAAAATAACATATAACAGAGGAATTTTATTTAAAAAATAAAATTAAGACATTAAAATTAATTAAATGTAACTGAATTATGACCAGTGAAATTCATTAAATGGTATGACAGAAATCTCAAATATGAACTGTATCATTATGAAACAGGTGCTTGATTTTTTTAACAGTTACACTTTTTTTCTCCCCAATAAAGTGTCCAGATTACGGCTTGGCTTCCTTTTTTTTTAATAGTAGTGAAGCCATTAAAACTGGGATAAACAATAACTCTACTGTAACATTTCTCATTTTGAAGGATTCTGAAATAAATTGCAAACATAATCCAATATAATGTGAAGACCTCAATCATCATGAAGACAGACACAGTTTAAAACAGAAAAAAAAAGATATAGCATACATACAAAAATTCAGAGACAGTTAAAACTGATAACAAAGATAACAAAACTGCTATGTCCAAAACACTCAATTTGACAGTGCTGTTCCTTGCAAGATGGTCAATGTGTTTTAGTCATGAGCAGTGTAACTGATTGGCCCAAGGGGACTAGAAAGATGGTTTGTTTCTGGTTGTCAGCATATTTTTATTGTGACAAGGTTTTTTTAACAGCTATAATCAACTCAAGCAGCTACAGTTTCTCTGCTTCACAGCTCCAATAGCATGGTACTGCTGTCTTCTTTCCCATCATGTTGCCATGGCTGTCAATGATTCAGTAAAACTCCAGAATCAGAACTGTCACAGAAACAGAAATATAAAATCATATTGTCAAACTGCCAAAGATTTCACTGCAATCATATTTTCTTGTTAAAGCCAGTCTGGTTTTAAATGTCCTAATCAATGGAACACTTTCTACTTCTCATAAGGAAGGTACAGAAAAACGTTAGAGACATTCCCCATATACACTTTTTTTTAGTACAGTCCTCTTTTACTGCCTCAGAGGGAGCTGTACTGATATCTGAATCTCCAACTGGTCTTATAACCAGCTAATTTTGTAGAGTTGCTCTAGGTTCACCTACAGCTATGCACCACATAGTTGCTCACTCCCTCTCTTCCATACCCCAGCAGGTTGGAGGAGAGAATAGGAAGACCAAAACAAAAAAACTTGTAGGCTGAGATACAGATCCTTTACTAAGCAAAGGAAAGAAAAAAAAAAACAGAAACCAACTAACCAACCATAAATAAAACAACAGAAAAACACCACAAAAATGAAAACAAAAGCAAAGCACTTTTTGAGCTTTGAGTCAAGTGGTTTTTGAGCAAGTGCTACCTTCCTCCACCCTTCCATCAAAGAAAAAAACCAAAAGCCTCCACTGCTTTTTATTGCTAAGCGTGATATTATATAGCATAGGATATCCCTTGGTGATCTCAAATCAGCTTCTCTGGTTGTATCCCCTCCCAGTTTCCCACACACTCCCAAAATACTTGCTGGGGAGACAGTTAGAAAGGAGAAAGAACTTCATACTAGGGAAGAACTGTTCAGCAATAGCTAAAACATATTATCAATGATGGTTTAGTCACAAATGCAAAGTGTGACACCATACTGGCTGCTGGGAAATAAATTGACTCCATCCGTGCCAGATGGTCATCCAAACACACAGCCCTTCATCCTACCTTGAGCTAGAGAATAATGTTATTAGTTTTGTAGCATGGAGATCACAGGATAATCACCAAGTGCAGTCTTATTCAGTAAGATTTCAGGTGCACTGGTTAGACACTTTATCAATTGTTGGAAAAACATGTAAATTGCTGGATATATGTTTATTCCAGATGTTTATTGCTCTGTGGGACTCCTAGGAAATCCTGGGACCACCACAGTGGAGGGGACAGTGTAATCTCTATACAGCTGTTGGCAAAAAATCTATGCAGCCCTGTCTCACTGGAGAGATCTCTAACAGCTTTCAGACTGCTTTAAACCACAAGAGTAACATAAAGTATATTTAATGCAGCTGCTACTACTAATACTAATACTACTACTATTAATAATAATAATAATAATAATAATAATAATAATAATAATGAAATTTCTAAAGAATTTCAAGTTTTCTGCATTTTGGAAAGAAAAACTTTCGGTTCCAAGAAGATATTTTACCTGTATTTGCAGATGCCTGTAGTCATAGTAAAAAAAAAGTCACTAAAAAGCCTTAGCCATGACACCATAAGCAAATATAATGGTACTACAATCAATAGTTCAATGTCTAGGGCACAACCATTTCAATTTTATAAGCCTATACAAGACAAGTATCTTTAAATCAGTTCAGCAGTTGACAGGAAGCAGTATTCCAGTTTAGTACCAATTCAGTGTTTATACAAGTTGCATTTACAGGATATCCTAGCCATTGAATTTTGTACAAACTGAAGTTTATGTACTGAAGCAAACTTCTTGGACAACTCCAGGGTATAAGTCTTAAGAATATATAGCTATGTTCTAAAAATAGATAAGACCCTTGTGTCTGGCTGAGGTTGGGATATCTTGGGAAGGATACTGTGGCTTAATTTGGTTATGGTTAAAGCATCGGGAGTCAAAAGTAGTATCAAGATGAGACTCAATGTTTAGCATCAAACATGTTAGGTCAGTTGTGATATTCATCACCACAGTGCTTAACTTCTGTGCTCCAAAGCAAAATACAGAGTCTAAACCAAGTACCTAATCTTCCTGTATTGGAATGGAAAATGCTAAAAAATTAATCACATTATTAAGTCCCTAAGTTAGAATTGTCAACTGCAAGAGACAGGCTTCTTTGAAACATGGCAAAGAAGACAAGATAACTTTGGAACTTCCAATCATTGATTCACTCTATATGAAAGAGTTAGTTCTCTGCATTGTGTGTCTGATTTATACCAATGTGAATTCCCCAGGTAGGTGATGTAAACACTCTCACATAATCAGTCCAGACCAGGATTTACAACTGGACTAGACTACAATAACTAATGGGATGTCTATAAAGGGTTGTAGCTTAAATACTGCTGATTTTGAGATATGATACATGGAATTTTGAGTGCATCTCTATTGAAGGAGTCTCTGTTCACACCCCCAGGTGAAGGTAAGAGTCAAATGTATCTTTTTGAAAACTGAGCAAGTTATTTGAGGCAGCAGCCTGGGTATTAAAACACTCAATCACAGCACAAGAGAGTTCAGTTTAGAACAATTGTCAACATGAGAGAAAGTTACATGTCTGTCAGAGAAGTGCCCTAATCAACTGTCTGTTGGCTGTATGGGGTACTTTTCTTGCTGAAGCAAAGTATTTTGCAAAAAAGTATTAAAAAATTTATAGTCACGTGTTTCTCCTGCTTAAAATAACTAGTAAAAAAGAAAAAATATCTACATGTATGAGCTATACCTCTAACATCAGCATCATACTGGATCTGGTGTCACATAAATACCATGAATAGTATCTTAAAGACTGTGTGGGTTCTCTTATTCATTTCTGTGGAAATTTCACAGCATTTCACGTGAGTGTTTTAGAAATGATTCCACATTCCAGCTTTGTTATTCCTTTGCCCATGGTTGTAACAGCAGAACCAAATCCAACTCTCAGGCTTTGTGATATGCAGATTAACTCATTTCACCATTGCCCTTTTCTAGGGTGCCAATGAATAGTTTTGCCTACTCATGCCAGTCAAAGCTGAGACACAGTCCATTCAGCTGGCAGTGACAACCCTCAGACAATAGAGTCTGCACCTGCTCTGATTCTTAACTTAAAGGATGGCTCTGTCTCAGTACAGTTTTTTTTTCAGTACTGCCTTAGAGAGCTGTGGCTTCAATGAAGTCATTGTTTCTGTCATTAACTGCTTGAATAATTCATTACTTAACAGAAAACATCCCTCTTTGCTCTCTGTTTATTCCACTGTTTGTACTTTTCAGAATAAATAAGTCAATGAGTAATACAGTGACTATTTTGAAAAAGAATTTGCTTATCCAAGAAAAAAATAATGCTTAGCACAAGTAGGGAAGTGAAAAAAAAAAGAAAAAAAATTTGTCTTTTTCTTATCTTACACACAACCTGAAGTATGTGTCTCAAAGAAACTGATTACAAATAAATGCAATGACCAATAAATTGAGGTTATTTAATGCATAATTATAATCACAATTGATATGTGATTAATTTATTAATAATGATGTTCTGATTTCCTTATAAATGTAAGTACAGAAATCTAAGCTTGAGAAGCTGAAGATACAGATTAGTATCAGAACTAGAATTGTCACAAAGATAAGCGATGTTCCAACTTGCACCAGTGAACAGGCAAGAGGTAATATAGGACATAAGTCAGTGCAGCATATGCTTCATGTGTTTCCTGTGAGTTATGAATCATGCACTATGAGAACCATCCTGTATCACCAAATTTGCATGGGGTATTTCCTAAGCCCATCCTTAAAGTATGCCAAGGTTTCCACATACTAGTCTGAAGTGACCATTCCTGCTTCATGTACTTTGATTCTTCTTTGTTTTTAATCATTTTAGGTAAGATTTAAATGATAGGAAGTTAAATAGCTCAGTAATGCATCTGAAATTATGAATAATAGGATAAATGGCAAGACCAACCTGCTAATAAGGCATAAGATAGGATATCTTACTTTATATGGTGTTAAAATGTACTGACAACCCTGAATTCTTTTAAATATGGAGCAGTTCTATAACATAATGTATTAGTGTACCTTCCTAAAATATTTTAGAAACTTGTTAGCAATGGTTTGTGTAGCCTAAAATGATACAAAAGCTTCTTTTACGTGTATCCACAGAACAGGAAAAATGTGAAGAAGTGACAAAAGTTAAAATATTATTTCTGTGAATAAACTCAATGAAGAATACACAGCATGTAATGTATTATGACAGGAGCACCCACTCCCCTGGACGATACTTGGCCACCACCAGTTTTCTGCGCCCTTTCTTTTGTGCTGCACAGCGCTACAGCATGGCTGTGACAGGTGCAACCATGATTCTGCCACACCTCATCCCCAGTTGTGGGAATGAGAAGGGCAGGAACCCTTGGACAACGGAAAGGGCCCCCAGTCAATGAAAGGCAGAGAAATTTCTGGACTATGATCATGCATGACCATGAGCCCCAACCCACCAGGTTCTAAATGGGGCCCCTGACAGAAACCATGTGTAGTGTTTCTTGAAGCTATCTGTCAGTGATGCGAAGCCACCCCTGGGAAATGGGATGGCATCCAAGGAGACTTCCCAGCACTGATTGCCCTCCCCTCACTCCCAGGTGAGTGACTATTTTTCTGCTGGATATCTTTGAACAATTCCAGGACCCTTTGGGTGAAGCAGATTGATTTTCTGGCTAATGCTGAGTGAGAGGCTCCCCGTGACTCTGCGTGACCGGGTGTGCATTTTGAGTCATCATTTCCATCCATTTAATAATGACATCCCTGACAGGTAACACTCCCCTATTAAGTGTTATTGGAGTGTCGTAGTTATCCCCATCATTTGGTAGTTTCCGCCATTGAATTTGGTTCAGAATTAAATTTTGCCTGAGTTTGTTATTTGCTTGAAGTTGTTTTCATGTGCCTCCATGACACACGTGCAACAGCACAAAAATCAGTTGAACCAGTATGGCCAAACTTGAGCATGGTGGTATGTAAGGAGATGCAAAGCACATAAAGACTATCTGTACACCTGCAAGAGGCTGATCTGTTGTTCTGAGGCTAAAAGGACTCATGATAAAATACAGGAATCAAAGAATAAGATTGTGATTCTTGCTGAAGTCATTAGAATTTTTAAAATTTATTTTTCAGGGACCCGGATTTAATTAAATGAGTTTGCAAATACATGTGTGTATAAATAAATGCAAATATATTCACACAAGAGAACATGTAAGTATCTCTATGCAAGGTAATAAAGAGGATATTGTTAATACTAATATATTAGCAGTCCTTGGGCAACGAAAACTAAGTAACTATGGGAATGAGTTGAGAGAATTGGGGTCCAACACATTTTTGGAAAATTCATTTTAATGGTGTTCTCATATTACTAATGCAAGTAAAAGTGCCAAAAAGAGTTTTAAATAGACTTCTGCATAAATTATGCTTGTTTGATATTCATAAAAATCTTTTTCTCTTCATATATAAGCAGAAGTATCTCTTTTATAGATCCCTGGAGCATAAAACTACTGAAAGTGGGGGCAAAGTGAGCCAAAAATTGGTGAGAAATACTTTTGAAAAGAGGCTTGGTTTAAGACACTAGAAACTTCCCTATTATTAATTACACATAACATAGATCTTTTCATTTTACAGTTTACAAATGTTTTACATTTTACATTTTTCAGTTTACACCAAACAATGCAACCTTTCCGGTGTTTTCAAGTCACATTTTCAAAGGGACCAAAGTATTTCAGGCTCAAGGGGATGGATTATCCAATTTGCTATATGCATTTGGCACTATCCAACATATTGTAGTAGACTGTAATTTCATTTAGAGTTTGGCAATCTGCATTATTCATACATTACAGAGGAAATAATAGGTGCATTAAGATTTTGAAAGAAACTCTTAGACCACTACTGACAAGAGAAAACAAGGAGAAAAATTACTCCGATATCTGTAGATGGGCAGGCGTGTGTGCATTTTCATAGGCACATATGTACAAGTAAGCTCTTCTTCTAATTAGTCTAATAATATATCTAATTATTCTTACCTTATGAAGTTACACATTTCTAATTATTTTAAAAATACTAGCTTTTTCCATAAATTTTAACAATTTTTTTTTGCCTGGTTAGAGTGTATTGCAAAATATACAATTGTTTCCCAAAAAAGAACTTCTACTGCCATGTCTCAAGTTTTAAATACCTCAGTTCACAAGCCATTTCATTTTGCAAATCTATTCATGCTTTGTATAGTGGCCTCTCACAGCTGGGCCCCTGAGATCTATTGCAATTGAAATGAAGGATTAGTCAGAATAATAACATGCTAACACAGTGATGCTAGCAATGCTGCAAGATCTGTAGTTAAACTTATAATTATGGTAACTGTTATTCAGAAAATCTGCAAATCCTGAGATCATCCTTACTGACAATCCCTTTCTACTAGTGCTCTTAAAAAACTGCCATAGGAAGACACACTGTCACTGCTGCTGGAGGATTCTGCCTCTCATTTTTGACATGCTATTCCTGTTTTTCTCAGATCGCTTGCCAAACCATGGAAAATGCCAAACCATTAAAAATAGAATCCTGTGCATGGAAGAGACATGAGGTACTAGAAAAGGAAAATAAAGAACTAGGATAGGACTAGAATGCTTTGGCTGCCTACTGGACCTTAAGAGGCATAGCTCCTTTCTTCTTTTATTACAACTTTCTTGAGAAAGCTGATGAGAGTTTCCTACACCTTCCATGAGCATCTATCTTGATCTTCTTTAGAACTACTCTACTTCTTTAGGTCTACTCTAATAGGATTACTTTAATGCAGGAGCTATTTGATACAGGCTGTGGACCATGCCTGAACACTTTGATGTTGCTGCTTAAACCAGCTCCCAGGCTCTGCAGTGCAGCAACAGCTGACATGTAGCAGCACTGCTACTAGGACACATCAGCTGTGTTATTTTTAAGGTTTCATACAAGGAATGGATTGTATAAGGTATGTGATCAAGGAAACAGAACCCAGTATAATTTTCAATTGTCAGAAACTTGTCCCTGGTGTAGGGTTTTGCAACATACCCAGGCTTTGCTTAACCTGGCTAGGTTTTGCTGTGGTAAAACCTACTTTCTCAGGACCATGCAAGTATTGGGTAGCCTATTTATCCTCAGCTCTGATAAAACCAACCTGGGTTATTGCTGCATGACAAACAATATTTCCTTCTGTACCAATAGTTACTGTGGCCAGGGAAAAGTTTAATAATAGCTTGTGGGTGAATATGGCCAAACTTCAGCTGGGAATTAATGAGGTAAAAAACAAACACAAAAAGAAGGAAGCAGATTATTAAGACTGCCTAAAAGGAATCCCGTGGATCCAAGACTGAGGAGGATGATGTCAGGTGGGGACTTCTGGAGCCAGCTGAGAGGAAGCCAGGACAGGCTTTGGCAGAAACCACCTCAGAGATCCCATCCCATCCTATAGCACCAGCCAAGCCCCTTTGTTGCCTTTTCTGAACATGTGAGTACCAGTAAGCAGCATTAAAATTACCTTTGTTTGATTAGTGGCACCAGTGTCCTAAGGATATAATAGAAAGGTGGATGCAAGCAGTTCAGATGGGCCTCCATGAGCTCAGCAAAAGCAGCAATAGTGTGCCAACAAGGGGCCCAGCTTTTCTTTCCCCAAGTGCTGGATTTCCCTTTTGACACCTGACACTCTTTTTTTGGCATTTTTTTGACACAGAAGGAGGGGAGGCCCATGTAAATGGAAGAACACCACTATAAGGTTGGGACCAAAATGTTGTGCATCAGAAAGAAAAAGTGCCAGGATTACTTTCAAAAGCTGCTGACTCTCCTTCTGCATAGATTATTATGCTAAAGTTCGTGCTGCTTATTTTCTACTTAATTTCTGCATGAATAAGGGATACTCTGTACCCATTCCCAGGAGTATTTTAGAGAAAGTCAGATTGAAAATATTTAATGCAGTGGATTTCTAGGAGAGCCTCATCAGAAAGAGCAATACTAATTTTATATTAAAAATTAATTAACTTCTGTTTGACTTAAGATTCGGGATAAATACAGTCTCAGATTTTTCTCTTGAGGCACAAAAGAAGTGAAATTGTTACTGAACAAATTTGGTATGATGGATCATTCCAATCTATTGCCTTTCCTTTATGGTAGTCCAAAGTTTGAGTTGTTATTAAATGATCATATGTTTTTCAAAGATCATCTCTTTTTTTCTTTCTTTACAACTGAGCATTATTTTTATGAGGCCCAAGATGAAAACAGCACCTGAAGAAAAATGAGATGATTATTATAATTGCAGAAAACCTTAGAGGTTTTTTTCCTTTTGTTCATTAGATAGTGACGAAAGACAAGAGTAACTGGGAGAGGAACCATTTTTGGTTAGAATGTAGTGATCTTCAGTTGTCTAGACATGAAAGTCTGATGCTATTTTGGCTAAGCTAGCTTATCCCTCTACACTTGCAGTGCCTGTTCTTGAGAGCTTCTGTAGGTCCAGAAGCAGATAGGTCCAATAGTATATAGATGTGTCAGCTGCCCTCCAGTATTTGAAAGATCGAGAGACATAAGTCAAGAGTAATTAGCTCCAAATTTTTTCTCCATTCCGTGAAGTAAAATTGGTGTTACTGAATTCCACTTGAAATGGGTGGTGCAACATTTGAAGTCCTTAAGGAAAGTGGTTATATCCAACATAAGAGAGCAAAATAATCATAACTGTATAAAAAGTTAATGTGGGTACCTACACCTCATCTTACTCAGCCAATAATGTTTGCCAGTATCAAAATTATGTAGTCTTTAAAAAGCTGAACACGCAATTTACATCTCCCTCTTACAAATTGAAAACCATACAACAACTTGTAGTATTAAATCACAATCAACTGCATAAACTGATTTTACTATGCCATATAGACCTAAGTATTGTATATATTTTAATATTTGTACTGACTTTTGAAGAAGTACTTAATTCTCTGCCAGTTGATGCTATCCCATTGTTTTTAAGTGTCTAAAGTGCTGCATTCCCAATGTACATCAAGTCATTATTTTTGCAATTTGTATTGCTAAACACTTTTTGAGGTAGTAAGATGCAATTTCCTCCTGTAAAAAGTTGCTTGCAATATATAAAAAAGCAAAACTAGACAAATATGGTGGTCCAAGCTCATAAAATGGCTTTACTCATATCAACATTTAATTTTCAATTTTCATTAATGTATATACTCTGTTTCAATTTTCAAAAATTTTCCTATGTATTCAGATCACTTTTCCCTATTGAAGTTCTGAATAAATTCAAAAATTAAAATTTCTAGTTACATCTCAGTGTTAATGTTCAGTAGGTGCTGATATCAAATTCAGAGGCAAAAAAAAAAAATATTCTTGATTTTATATTCTTGTCAGCTTTTACATATCCAATCTCCAATCCCAAGAATGTACTAGAATATACTGAATTTCTTGAAATTCATCTTCAACAGCCTCTTTCATGGGGAAATCCATAACTTTTCATGCTGGCACCATGACATGGGATCAAATTTAAGGCCCTCACAAGGCTCTCCCCATCCTGCTCACAGCCCAACCCCCTATTTCAGCCCTATGGGGCTGAACTGACCTGCAGACCCACAACCTGACTTTTTCAACTCAATATCACCAAACTTACACTTGAAACTTCCTTCCCTCTTTCCCTCCCTCCACTGGGCCTGCAGAACCACAAGACCTGTTCTGTACTCTACAATATCATCAGACTCCCATCTGGACTTCAGACTTGAGTCTGAAGAGAGTTTGGGGACAAAAAACTATAATTCTTGAGTTTCCTTGTGGTAGTCCTTAGTCAAACACACAATTGCCTCACCACTGCAAGAACTTCAACAGCTGTTGCAAGGGTAAAAATAACAAATGCAGTACAATTTGATTGGCACGTGTTCCAACCAAGGGGGTAGGAAGGCTCATACGCACGGAACAGAGTCTGAAAATACATTTTACTGGATACCCTTTGGTATCCTTTGGCCAGAATGACCTCACAGAGACAGATTGTTCAGCATGGCCTCCTTAAAGCTTCCTCCTTTACACATCTTGCCACATCACCGTTAATATATTCTCTGACGTATCCCAGCTTTCACTCTTAAAAATATTCACCTTATTCCTGATCAGTGACCTCAACACTGCTCCCATCAGTGACAGCTCTCTTCCCTGGTGCTTGCTCAATCCCCTCAGTTACTTCAAATTTTCTTCTCTACAACCTTGATGATTCGCTTAGGAAACCTAAACCTTTCTCTCCAAAATTCTTACCACGTACATTCTGATGTACCACGTATGTTCCTCAAAAACTGCACTCTCTCAGGTTTCTCCTCCATAGCATGTCCTGACAAAATACTTTAAACTTTTTCTAAAATATTCTCACTCTTTCACATCATGTTGTATTTCCTCGCCTCAAAAAATCTCATTTTGTTACAAGTACCTCAGATTTCCAAAATGTTACCTCTGTTCTCTCTAATTTTTGTCACATTTTTCCTCAGAAAGAAATTTTATTCCAAGTTTCCTCAGCTTTTTCCTCAGTAAGCTCATTTCCCCTCTGATTTCCCTCATCTTTCCCCTGAAATGGGACCTATGAAATCTCTACTATATCTCAGTTTTCCCCTTCAAAATGCTCATTTTGTCACCTATAAGTTACTTCAGCTTTTCTCCTCAAAGCATCACTACTTTGCCACTAAATCACTTCATGGAATTTTTTTTGGTGAAAAGCTGAAAATCTGTGCTTACCTCTGAGAAGAGGGGGTATGGAAGCCCCTCTCAGTGACAAAAGTGTCACAGAAAGCCATTTCCCTCCCTCCAGATAACATAATTTCTCTGTGTTGTAGGGTGTCTCCTCCCACTCATCCTCCCAGGCCCCTGCCTAGCACCTGTAGCTGCCAGTTCTGCTCTGCAGTGCTGATCCTGAGCACCCTAAACACAACAAGGACCCCCCTGGAGCCCTTCAGCTCCCCCAGACCACACAGCAGCATAAGTGAAAAATCCCTTCCTGTATCCTGTGAAGCTACTTACAGGTATCCCAGATGCCTTCCCAGGGTAGTCAAGTGGAAGCCCATGTTGCAAGAACCTGAGGTGCAATCACCTGAGGTGCAAGTACCAGGTGCCACCAAGCTTGATTTCTTGAGAAAATCTGTTGACCATCAATACCACCCTTGGACCTGAAGCCTGAACATACTATTTTGGACCCAGAGAATGCAAAAGGTATGATCCCTATGGTTTATATAGTGAGGAAGCCATTGCTCTTTTGCAATTGCTTTTTTAGACATCCATTTTAGGAAGAACCCCTTTTCTCTGCCATTCCCGTGCAAACATAGGGGGGAAAGTGTAGAAAAGGAAACTGTCCAGATATGAGTTATGATTATTAACATTCTTTTCATAGACTTATAGAATGGTTTGGGTTGGAAGGGACATCAAATATTCCAACCCCCTTGCCATGGACAGGGGTACCTTCCACTAGACCAGGTTGCTCAAACTTCTGAACTGATTTTGAATACTTTTCCTTCCTAAACTTTTCTGCTTACATTGCTGAAGTTAGCAGACATTCAATGACTATGAAAATTCATAAAATGTAGAAAAAGAAGATTTATGCACCCTTTCTCCTTCTCAGTTTCTCACACCCACGTCCTTCCTGTCCCTGAATTTGAATTTGTACCTTTCATTTCTTTGAAATTCCTAGATAGAAAGACCTGGCAAATCTGATTACCACAATGTTGCCCTGGAGTGAGAAACCTGAACCCTCTAAAATATCCAAAGTCCTGAAATAAAGTTATAAATCATGAGATCATAAGATAAATACAAGAAATTTTTATTTAAGTTTCTCTGATGGCCTGGAAGCCTGTTTAACACAAGCCTAATTTTCAACTCTTTTGTTGCAAGGGTCACATCAGTCAAGACAGATTCTCAGCTGTACAAGCAGCTGGGTATGTGCAATGAGCCAGTTGTAACATGACAGATGTCATTTTACTCTTTCTACAGGACAGATTTTATTCGTGTTTTGAATCTCAGTCTTGAAAAGACTCAAATTTCAGACAAAATGAGTAATAGGGAAGTTACTCTGGCAGCAATGTTTAGCAGCAGGGCCACCATGTCTGCTAAGGGAAGTAGCAGAGAAACCTTTTGCCTCAAAATACATGTCACTGGAGTGTTACATGCCGGTGCCACCTGGGGCAAACACATCTGGTATTATGCAACAGGGCATTTGCTTTCTTCCTTAATTCTGGCATTTGCTTTCCCTTGGAGATGCTTGTTTAATGCTACTTCTGGAGCTAAGACAGGATGTGAGGCCTCCAAGACCTGCTCTGTGAGCTCAGGAGAGACTGGTCCTGTCACTACTGTTTTCTGTGCTCTCTCTGGAAGGTCTCTCGCTAGGGACTGGAGTGATGGCAAAGTGACTGAACCCTGGAATCCTCACACGTGCTTCCAGACAGACACTAGACTTTGGTGTGGGATAGCAACACACCCATTTCCTACTCCTGTATCTGTTTCCTCACGCCCTATCCCTCTATGATAAATAACTGTCTATTGGACAGAGGGAATGCAGTTACTCAGTTACCAGTCTCCAAAGAATTACCTGTTTGCTGGCCACCATCTCCCACTTTGTGAAGAACAAGTTCCTCCTGGGTACAGAAACATCTACACATCTACAGTATCAGTATAATTCTCTAATCAATATAATTCTTGACTTTATCTCAATCTTATTTTTTTTTTCAAGTTTCATGGGTTTGGATTTTTTGTTTGTTTTGGGTTTTTTGTTTGCTTTTGTTTTTTGTTGGTTTTGTTTGGTTGGTTGATTTTGGTTTTGGGGTTTTTTTGGGCTTTTTTAACATCTTTGTAATTGATTTGTGAGCACAGGCTCTCCTTTTCTGCTTTCTACTCCCCTGTGAAATGGTGATCCCCTGAAGTAAACATAAGGCTTAGTTTGTTTTAAAATGCAGCATTGACTCTTTCCAAGTGTCCATACAAACCTAACTAATTATATTTTATTCTTAGCTCTAAATATCCTACTAATGTTATTTAACACTACTTACATATAAAAATCCAATATTTTAAAAGCAATTTAATCTCCTCATAATCAAACTTCCACATCACTGTCTACTTCCAACACTAAGAAAACAGAATTGCTAGTAGACATGCATGTGTTAAAAAGATCTACACTGTGCTATATAGAAAGAAAACAGGAGGTCAGATCTGCTTTTCTCTTTAATGACAGGATTTCAGATTTTTCTGGGGCCTTGAACCAGCTTCTGCCTATGCCACTGAGAATCTAAATCCTCACTTCAGTTCTTACATTCTCTTTTGCAGTATAGCAAAGCCATAAAATAGTAAAAATTACAACATCTGGATTTCCATTGACAATAAGAGAAGATATATGTCAAAACTAATCAGATTTCTCTTGAACACAGGACAGACTCAGCTTTTGGAGGGAATGATACTCTAAACATTCACAAAAGCAGAGATTTTTAAAATACATTTCTACCTAAGCTTGGGAGGTACTTGAGTTTTGGAAGGTGTATGATGCTCTGAAAGAGAGTGCACTAATCATATGTGTTCATTTGAAACCACTGTGTTGGACAGTCCCATTTTCCTTCAAATAAACTTTTTTTTTGCTGTGTCTAGTCCAAAAATAGTGTAGAGGGGACAGAAAAAGGGAGGGAAAGGGGAAGGGAGGCAAAGTGAGGGGATAATGGAGGGGAAGGGAGAGGGGAGAGGGGAGAGGAGAGAGGAGGGATATGGAGGGGAGAGTGGAGTCGGCCAGAAGAATAATAAGGTATCAAAAGACAGAAGCAATTTTACAGCATTTTATTATTTGTAGGTGGCTGAAACATCAAGACTTGCAAGACTGACAGGTCTTTCTGATAGACTATAATCTCTAGCAGAGCTGGAAAAGCTTTGGAAGAGCTGCTTGTGAGCAAGTTTGCAATTTATGCATCTTTTCTCTAAGCTAATGGGCTCTTCTAGTGTAAAAATAAATTTTAATAATAGTTATGAAAAACATCTTGCTCATTAAAAATGTGAAAGTGCAAACTGGAATTTATGTTCTTTCTGTATTGATGCTGTTATGACATAGTGATTTTCTTATTTGCAGTTTTCAGTCACAAAAATGAAATCAGATTGGAAGCCTTATACATGAGTTTGGAATTTAGATACTTTTTTAACCTAGAAGGTTATATCTTTACATAAACCTGCCATGTAAGCATTGATTTAATTTGCAGCAGTGTCATTGATTTAATAGATTTGAAATCAAAGACTCACTGTTTTCTATGAGTTCCAACTTTCACCACACTATAATGCAATTGCTTTTTCAGTTTATCAGATTTTTCTAATTAGTATTTTGCAGTGTCTTAGTTTAGGGCAAATTAGGAAGGAAAACTCCAAATGGGGATTTCCCCAGGGAAATGCCCCTCCCCACTAACTGGTCCGGGAAAAGAATAAAAAAATTCCTTAGAGAGAAGTGGAAAAAGCTGTTTATTTAACAGAAATTAAGTAATATTAAATAATAAAACCTCTTGCTGTTCGATGGGATGGCAAGTCTAGGAAGAAAAGTCCTTTTCATGTGGTGTAGCTCGGCTCGCTCAGGTTCTTATCAGTCCCTCCGGCGCTGGAAAGTGCCGAGGCCCAGGCCCCGGTGGGCCACAGGCGTGAGCTCCCGGGGTTTGGCTGGGTGTTCAGTCCAGAGCAGGCTTGCACAGATCCAAGAAAATTGGGAAAAAAACAAACAAAGGTCTAGGGAACTCCTCTGCCTCAGCTAGCTAAAGCTAACTAAAATCCAGAGAGAAGCTCTGTCCCACTGTCTGTACGTGCTGCAGACACCACCGTCCAGGAGTGGGATGTGTGGGAGTGATGTTTTTCCTTAACACAAACTGCGCGCTTCTTCTTCCCCCTCTCTTGCTCTCAAAGCCAGTCTTAAAGGTGCAGAACTTAATATATAACATAAACCAGACGACTGGGGATACCAGTATCATAAAGTCACCCCAGGACATGCAGTTTCTAGTCTTGTTCTATGGTCTAAGGCTAATTTTGGTGTACTTTTATCCCTTGTTTTGGGATACATTGGTGACACAATTTAATGTCTTTTCATATTGTGTTCAAATATTGTGTTTTCATATTGTGAATAAAACAAAGTAGCTACTATTGTAAATTCCAAATAAATTTCTTTATTTAAGCAGTGACAAAGAAAAAAATAAATTTCAGAAGAAGATAGGATCAGTATCTTTGAAGCTGTGGAACTTTTTATTTCATGCCATATGCATTAGCTCTTGCATATAGTTTTGCTGCAACTTCAAGATAGTTTCAGTTACCATTTATAAGTGCTTTACCTTTTCAGTGCCTCTAATTGTTTAGACTTTCTTAGCTAAAGCAGTCCATTTAAAGTTTTTTTTTGAGATAATTTTAATTAAATATCTTAACTGTCCATGACTTTGTAATTGTAACTTTGTCATTGTAAAAAAAGCTGAATGCCCAACTTCAAATAAAACTCAAAACATAAATGCCTTTTTCAGATGGATATCTGGATAGCTTCAATACACACTTTTGACATGCCAGGATGAGAAAGTACTTATGACAGTGTAGTTTCCTCAATACAGAATTTGTAAAGAATCTAGTTAAAACATTCAGCTGTGAATTTTCTTTAATTAGTTGCCTTTTCTGCTAAGAAGTAGGAATTTTTATCTAGTCTCAATTTCTGAGATAAGGAATTTAAATGCATTTTGTAGGTATACACTGTTGTGATTTATCTGTTGTGATTGACTGAATGATTACTGGTTAATTACATATCATTAATAAATCAATACATTACTTTGATTCTCATTTGGTTTATGGTTTCATGAACAGATCAACATTTTCTTTCTGGCACTCCAGGATGCACAAGTGCTGCCTGTTCTATTTAGCATTCTTTAATAGACCCATTGTGCCTGAATTTGTCCTGTATTTTATAAAACTCATAGTACTATCTGCTTCTACTACTTCCTGTTTGACTAGTTGTTAATCCAAAGTTCATCACTGGTTTAAGAAAAACTTGCTATCTGTTTTAAAAAAAAAAAGTTCTGAGTAGTTTGGTTGAGATTTGGTCATAGTTCTGTTCTCTCTTTTCCCATTGCACCCATGACTTAATCAGCCTCCATCTCCCCTCAGCCTTCTCATTCACAGATTGAAAAGTATGAACCTTTTCAGTGTTCCCCTGTAGGGCAACTGCTTTAATCCTTTCAATGTTTTAATTGCCCTTCTGTACTTTCTCCAGCCCTACTCATGGTGTTTCATTAAATGCATGCTGAAAATACAGGTGAAAATAAATTAAAAGATTCAATTGAAAGGTACACTGCATGCTGCAATTTATGCAGTAAATGGACATGGAAGATATCTTTGATTTGTCTGTGGAAGCCCTTGGTCTCTTGCTTAAGTTAAAAAACGCTTAGTGAATACATAGGATTTGAGGGGAAAAAAGACCATGACAGCTAGCTGTGAACAGCAACTGAAAAGCATGATAAAAGTCCCTGGTGTGATTTTCAGTTAGTTAGTGTTCATAGTTGATTGGATAGCTCACCTTAATCTTTTACATTTTTCATCAATATGGTGTTTCTTTTAGAAGCTATAAATAGAAAAGTTTATTTTTATTTCAAAAGTTTGAGTTAAGCAAAATTTCAGGAAAACTAGCTAACAACAAGTATCTTTGGGGATCATGATTTTAAATTCTGGATTATAGCATGTGTCCTGTACTCCAGCTTATTTTTCAACCATCTTGAAGCTGTGAGTTTAGTTGGCTAATTAAAAAACTTCAAGCAAAGAGTATAGGTATGGAATGGTGAGTAGCAACTAAAATCAATTTCTCATATGAGACAAAGGCAGAAGGAAAATATTCCAGCTTCAAAAACCATGATAAAAAGTGTAAAAAAAAGCTTCTTTAATTAAGAATTCTGTATTGAAGGAAGCATTTTTGCTTAATGTAAAATTTATCTAGTCTGAGAAGAGTAATCCAAATCACTGGATGGTGTTTATTATCATCTTTGTAGTTTCCTGTAGTGTGGTAGTACTGGATGAGCAGCAGTATCAAAATCAGGGATGAAAACAGATGCATTTCCTTTATCAGTGAACAACAAAGAGAACAAACAAGAATAATCAGCCCTGCTTTGGACTGGACTCCAACTGAGAGAGTTTTGAGATGTTTACTGCTAAGAGTTGCATCCGGAGATTGCCTCTGTAGTAGACACTGCAATTACTTGATTACTGTGCAGTAATTTCAAACACAGTTCTCCAGTCAGGGCTTCTTTTGTTTGGATTGCCTATGGCACATGTAACATGAATAAATCTCTATAATAGGATTCCTAGGTGTTTTGTGCACTCTTAATACACAGACAATATCAATAGTCATAGGCAGTGGTTTGTCTGTAGCCTTCAATTCCATATCTATTTGTGGTTTGAAAAAGCTGGTTTTTCTTGTCTTTTCTTTGCCTTGTTTATTTATTTATTTAATGAAATTATTAAAGTTATCTCAGCTGTTTAGGAAAACTTAAGAGGGCTACATTCTAAAATTATATGCTAAAAGTTGCTGTGGCATTGAACTGAGCAGATGAAAGATGATTTCTATAGCAATTTATTGTAAGACCTTGCCATCTCCATTTTGTCAGGTTGTCAGAAGCAGTTAAATAACATTACAATCCCAAACTCAATTACAAAAGGAAAGATGTAAAAAAGCTATTATCCTTCCTTGGTCAGTACTGCTGGCTTTCTTCCATGTCTGGACTAGCCAGTAGGGAGCATGATGTTCCTTATAAATTCCTGTTAGGCTGAACAAAGACACCAGTCCTGTGTTAGGGAGTTCTTATTCTTCATTGTACAATTGCCTTCACTCCAGCAGCTAGCACCCTATTTAGCCTCAAATGTACTGACTAATAAGACCTTAATTATAACAACAGACTTCAACAAGCCCCAGATCCTCACAACAAACCTCAATACAATGTGCAGGATAGAATGTTATAGCTGCACTTTGCCCAGACAAAGCAAGAGAGGAGGGAAATAAAGGTGGAAAAGAGAGAAAGGGAACAAAGATCTTTACCAGTCTTTATATCTTGCATTAGTCCTGCCTTATGGATGCTCCAGAAGTGGGGAAGTGAGACAAAGAGAGGAAAAAGAGCAGATGCGACTAATCCACTTCCTTTTCTAGTTAAGCTGACAAAGTACATTTTTCAAACCATTTCATTCATGCATGTACAGCCAGCCCTTTAGAACCCTTTAGGAAGTGAGTCAGGTAACAACAGGGGAGATGACTGAGCATGAGTCTCAAGGTGGGAAAGGAAGTTGGCTCAGAACAGCGCTGCCCCACCTTTGCAGGATCATCTCTTCCAATCACAGCTTTCCTGTCCCAATACTCAGAAAGTCTGAGACAAAACAAGCTTATCCTTGATTCTCCACAAATATTCTTTCAGTCTTACCATAGAAATATCTCAGATTGTCTCCTATTCATCACCTTAACGTGTCTTTTCTGTGGCAGAAGTTGCTTCTCTTTTGCATTTGATTGAGGATGTGTGACTAACCCTCCAACAAGTTTGTCATTTAGAAAATCTTCGAATATATAATTCTGCTGTATCTGAGACAGGAGTTGGTTCTTTTGGGCTTCAGAATGAAAGTCAGTCTGTAATATTGTTTAAGCTTGAGTTAAAGACCATGTTAAAAAAAAAAATAATCAATCAAATACTTTCGAGCCCACAGTGGTCAAATTACTGATTTTTTTTTTTTTTTCTTTTTTCATATGTAGTGGATTTGCTTAAGTAAATCCAGGATTAATTAAATATTGGAATATATTTTACTGTTTGGGACACACTGCTGGTCTAAATTTTATAAGGATTTGAGCTCAATTAAGTAAAGAATGCCTGACATCTGATAATGCCTTTAGAATTCCTGAGCTTATTTAGGTTTTACTGTTGGCAGCCTAATTTATAATGACTGCCAAAAGAAAATCTTAGGATCTTTTGAAATTGAGTAGCTGGTTTGAGAAAGTTCAAGATATTTTACCCTTACAAAAGCTAGCAAGGTTAAGAAGAAATAAAAAGAATAATATTGAATTATCTGGATTACTTTCATTAAATTGACTGATTTTATGCTAATGACTTAAAAGCCATCTTTTTTTACATAATTTACTCCAGTCCAGCTAATTTAAACTTTAGTTAATATGACTGCAAAGTATGCAGTTATATTAGAAGGGCTGTACTTGAAAATACTTAATCAATTATTTTTCCTTTTCCCTAAAGAGAACTGTCATTTTACTGAGGTACATATCCTATCATGTTAATTATTTGCTAATGTGAGAGACTGAGAAAAGTGGTCACTGGCTCAAAACAACCAAAGTGTTTGTGTGAGATAGGACAGGAAAAGTTCTGCAAAAGTGGGATGGGGCCCCTCACCCTGCCCCCTTTGGAGCTATCTAGTCCAGCTGTCAGTCACTGGCACACCAGAAGCAATGTCCCACACCCTGCCCCTGGAGCCCCAGTCTAGCCCCAGAGTGGCTATCAGACTGCAAGCCCCACCTTGGGGTGTGGCCAGAGGCGGCCAGAACAGATAAAAAGCCTTGCACAAGGACACATATGGTCGCATCAATATTGTCTGTGGATTTTATGGCAGCTGAGACCATGCTGGTTCCAAGGGTGGCAGCTATATCTTATTTTTCTCCCCTTTTTTTCTTTTTTTCTCTTCTTTTCTTCTCCTGATTTCCTCTTCTTGATATCTGGGTATTAACATTTCATGGGTTAGTTTGCTAAGTCAGTGCTTTGTAAAATGCTTTATTTTGATGGAATGTTTGATTTAAATTTTTCCAGGTACCTGGCCTTCTAAAGCTTGCCGGTAGAAATTTCTTGTTTAATTTCCTGAGTATTTTGTTGGGTTTCTCTTGTGCTCCTATCTCAGGGTATAAAAAAAAGCCTAAGCCCCTTTAAATAAACTCGCCAAGTGAGTACCTGGGCTTTACAGTTGCTTTTACATTTGTTTGGGTGTTCTCTGCAGAGAAATAGATCGACAGCTTCAAAGATTTCTCTTTGCTGGTACATTTTTGTCATAAATATTCATATACACTTCCTGATTTATTAAATGTCAATGGTTAGTATTAATTTCATCAAGCTTACTTTTTATGAAGATGCATCCTATGAAAATGTGTGTACTTTAGCTAAAATTATTTTGCACTTTTACAATGATTACAGTGATTTCTCTTGCAATGACATCAAAACTGCTCTACAAATATGAATTAAAGTTTACAAAACCTTTGTAGAACAGCTAAGGTTGTTAGCTAACAAAAATATTGTTATGCATATTTTCAAAGTGAATACTCTGAAGGACAGACTGAAAGTGATTTGTCTAAGTTCAAACAGGGTACCAATACAAATGACAAATTCTCACCCAGCTTAATTAGTAGATCACAGTCCTTGAGATCTCTTTAACAGTATTAAATACAACTCCTTTCCAAAAAGTGACTCTATAAAAAAATTGCCATATTTATGAATCATAGTTTCTACGAATATTCTTACAAAAATTTTGCTGTATTAAGAGCTAATTTGAGGGCATTGCAAATGGCATGTGCTAAGCTGCTCTAAAATGACCCTTTCTTCACAATTAATGCAGTTAGCAATCCTTTTTGTAAAGAGAGCCATCTAAATGGGGACCATGTAATTCAGGTCCAGGCACTTACTGCTGGACAGAGCTTTCAAGCTGTTTTGCTAGGTCAACTGAAATATACTATATCAAATTCAAGAGACGATAAAATATGATACCCAAAATCTGTTAAAAAAAAAAAAAAAGTATATCCTCTTAAAGCTAAAGATTAACTGCTCTTGTTATTAAAGCAAATAGCCAATGTACCCTTCACAGGAGCTCATCTGTCAAACTCCTTAAAATCTAATTGTTCCTCTAGTCTTTACAAATTCAATCCAATAGGCAGAAGTGAATCTGTGCTAAGTGTTGGGTCCTTCTGAAGAGATGGGGTAGTTTAATCTCTGTGAGACTTTCAAAGACCCTTCAGAAAGGAAGATGTTGACCACTTGCTAAATTTTTGTTGCTAATGGAAAGATAGGCATTTTACTGTTAGCCCACCTATTCATTCATGCTGTGATATATAGATATTTTATGAATGTGTGTTGGTTTATACTGTCAATTCAATGTGTCTTCCTTTGTGGAACTATGGAATGCAAGGCCTAAAACTGTCCTCACGTGGGATAGAGGAATTTGCCAGAACATTCTTCCATGAACCTAGAGTCTGGCTAAATTGTAAGGGAGTCTTTGAAGTCTCATTTTCAGAAAAATCCTTTTCATTATGGAAAATACATGCACAAAATGGCAAGTCTTTGAAACTATTAGCATTTAAAAACGTCTTTTAAAAGTAAAAATCCCTATGCCAGACAGAATTTTTACCACAAAATAAAATAAGGCTACAGACTCCATGAAATGGAGTACTGTTCCTCTGAATAATTATCAATATTATGTCAGTAAGTGAAGCTGTAAGCTCAAATCTGGAAAGTGATAATTAGTTCCTTATTATTTTATAATTTCTTATCAGTGATTATCCATGCTTCCCTTTAATATTTTTTCTTGTTTTGATTGGCAATAGAAATAGGATAGCAAATAAATATTACTTTGTTTGCATAAATACACTGAATGAATACAGTTCTTGAGTATATTTAGTCATGCTAAGAAACATCTCAATTTTTCTTATAAAGCATAATGGTTTTGCTTGTTATTCACATTTCATATTATTTCCTGGCTCTCATCTGGCTATGATTAAGCATTGCAAATGCAGCAGCATCTCCTGTACTCAGTAAAATATCAATTAAATATTTTTATAATGTACTTATTAACAATTTTAAATCAGTGAAAACATTGTTCTGTGTATATATGGAAAAAGATCCATAATAATATGGATCAATCCTCAAAAAAAAAAAAAAAAGAAAGACAAAAAAAAAAGGTATCCGTCCTGCTATGAAATAGGATGCTTCCTTCTGCACCTGTCATGATTTAGGAGTGGTCCCCCCAAATCAATGCCCTCATCAAGACTCTCCAAGCCACATACTGCTGTCTCACACCTCAGATCTCTCCTTCCCCTCCTCCCTGCAGTGGGCTAGAGAGGAGAATTGGAAGAACAAAAGGCAAAGATTATGGCTTGACATGAGAACAATTTACTCAAAACAGCAATGAGATAACAAATAGAGCAGTAACAGCAACAATAAGAATGACAAAGGGTACAAGAAAGATCAATTCAGACAATACTGGATGTTCCACTTTTCTGCCCTGCCAGACCAGAACCCCTTCTTCCCTGGAAAGAGTCCCTTTCCCCTTCCTCCAGAAACTGTATGAGATGGTACAGAATAACGTCCAGGTCCTAGCCATGCCCCTTCCTTGCTACTGTAAAAATTAACCCTGTCCTTGCTAGAACCAGGACACCACCATTGCCCTATGGACCTATGTTTAGACACTTCCTAGATAAGTTTTTAATGGGCCTGGTTAAAGAATTGGGTTAAAGTAAAAAGATGAGTTGCAATGTGGGAAATTCCAATTAGAAGTAAGAAAAAGTCTACCACTCTGGAAGTGATCAAGCACTAGAGCAGGGAGCGAGAGTGTTTGTGGAGCCTCCATGCATGTAGATTCTGAGGACACAGCCCTGAGCAACTTGCCATAGTTGTCCCTCTTGAGGAAGGACTTGGACAGAGGTCTGTTCCAACTTCACACTTCTATGGTTTTGTGATTCTGTTTACATATGCAGGCATATTTTTTGCTCTATGTTTAGAGGGTCTGTGTCCTTCGATCACTTTTTACCTTTGGAAAAAAACAAATCCAACACCCTAGGCTGCACAGTTCTTATTATGCATAATTCTATGGGACTATAATCTAAAAATGAAATTAATTAATATGAAAAATGTCCATCTACTTTTACTGAAAGCCAAAGAAAGTTACAACTACTGTCTTAAAAGTCACATTGTTGTAAAGTCATTCCTATGGCTTGGATTGTATGTGTTTTAATAATATAAAAGGAACAGGGAAGGAATTAGAGTAAAGCATGATAATGAAGTTTTCCTTGTGTTAATAATAATGAATTTGTACTTGTTATCAGTATGTACTTGGAACAAGATGAGTCTACATGATAGATAAAGCACTGTGGTTTGTTTTTAACAAACAAAGAGCTGCCTTTGACTGTTAATTAAAATATAATGTCAGCACTAATGGAGGTGTTTACAAAATCCAGATTTGATATTTAAACTGGAAGTATGGGCCTTATATACTGTGAATTACTTGCTTATCTAGAATTTTAAAGAATGGGCAAATACAAATTAAGAAAGGGGAAGAGAGAATAGCTGCTTTAGTGCTGAGAAGAACTAGAACAGGGGTAGATTGGTATGATTTTTCTGACATTTTAGCGGACCTCTGAGTAAGTGCATAAAACTTTGGGTCTATCCTAAAAAACTCTTCTCCATCTTCTGATTTGAGATTTGCATTTTTATAGATTATTTGAGCAGAATCAAGAGCTAAGAATTCTCTCTGAGAAACATTGTCCTGTTCATCTCTCTGCTGGTAGCTGAAAAGGGCAGTTGAATTCAATAGGGAAAAATAATGAGTAATTTCTTACAATATTGAGATGTGAGGAAGTTCATGTTGTAATTGTCTTCCTTTTGCCTCAGGATAGTAAAATGATCAAACCAAGCAACAGTTTCCTCTGCTGTCTTTGCAGAGAAGAAAAATTAAATGTTGATAGAAGAAGGTAGCAACTGTTATCAACATCCCCTCCTGTAGTCTTTTTTTTCTTTTCTTTATTTCTGCAAGGGATTCCATACTGGTAATAGCTAAGCAGTATGTGAACTGCTCATTTCTATGCTCCTAAAAAAAATATTTGGGAGTAGCAAGTGTATATATTTGTGTCTTTCTTCCATACCAAAGTCTTGATTACACGTTTTGGTCTTAAGGAGATGTTTCTCAGTGCCAGTTTTTAAACCTGTATGAAGTAGATATGAAAAATGGAAAAACTGTGGCATATATGACAGTGACACTACAAAAAACTGTGGCATTAGTCATATGCAAATACTCTAAGCTTTGAATTCCTCTGACCTTCATTACCAATATACCCAAATTTGTGAAATGTCATCTTTTCTTTTAGGTTATAAATAATACTTTTTACAAGTTTACAAGTTACTCTATGTAATGTCTAATTTGCTCCCTTTCCTCTTGTGTTTGCTCATTATCTTTTTATGGCAGAAAAATCACATCATGACTAGGACATGTTTTAGAATGCCAATTCCATTTAAGTGTACACTTAAAAAAAACCAAAAAGGCAGACTAAATTCAAGCTTGGACTAGGACATAATTCTTTAGTGAACAGAGCATTTTGTTTTACAGAAATAACTGTAAAAATAACTGGATGCTAGGACAGCTTAGGAATGTCACCTAAGTTTATAATATAAATATATTAAAAGAAATATTTTTTGTTTGAAAACCTTTGCATCTTCTAAGATAGAAACATGGTATGAGTCATGTTCAATGCATCGGAAGTATGTCTATTCTTCTTCAGAGTGCCATCCTTTTCTCAAAGTCCAAGTACAAAACAGCATGTGTCAGGAGACCTTCAGATAAAGATAAGAAACCATCTCACACTGTGGGATACAAAAAAAAAAATTAACTGTTTCATGTATTACATTTTTTTTGTTCTTGACCTGTACAGGATTTTTCATTTTTTACACATTCGTTTTATAGACTGTGTATGAATAGCTTGTTTTAATGCTATTTCTCACAAGATGCAGTCTACATTTTCAAAAACGAGATTTGGTTTGGGTTTCTTTTGTTTCTGGAAAGACTATTTTTGAGATATCTCTGAAAGAGACTGATTTTCAAATAAGTATTTAGGATTTACGTACTAATACTGAGAAAGTTTTAGAGAATCTCCAGAAGGATAGAATAGTTCCAAGTCAGTTTTTAAAATTATAAAGGTGAGGTGCTTAGGAACAATCAACTCTCACTCATACTGTCAAAAGACAAGATAGTTGCCTAGCTGTATAAACAAAACAATGAAAAATCCTTGCTACATTAAAAATAATGCAAAGACCAGTAGGAAAATTTGAAAAGAAGAAAAATCCATACATTAAAACATTAATAATTAATTATTAAATGTTCTCCTGCTTTCAAGAAGCATGAATAGTAATTCTGTAATCACTTCTTTTAATTCATCCCATAAATTAAAAATATATACTCACTGGAAAATGTAAAATTTGCATCCTATCTATTTTTTTCCATCCATCCATCCATCCATCCATCCATCCATCCATCCATCCATCCATCCATCCATCCATCCATCTATCCACCTTATCCATCTATTTTCATATTGCTGTCCACCAATGTGATATTTAAAAACCTTCTCCAAAATAATTATCTTTAAAATACATTTTAAGATTCCTCTTCTCTGAAAACACAGTGGGTGGCAATCATGTTTAATTTAATGTTGTGACAGCTCTTTTGAGCATCGTGAAGTGTCACAATGTGGAACATTATTCTGTTTATGAAAAGTGCAAAGGCAAAGGTCTTGCAGAACTCAATTTAGGTTTTTTCTTTATTCTTTATTTAAATGCATATAAAATCTTTATTTAAATATTTAAATAAATAAATTATTCAAATGCATATATATATATATATTTAAATGCCATGCATTATTAAAAAGCATAAGCAACAGGTTTAAATGGATCTTTAGAGGTTTATCTAGTCCAACCCCCTTCAAAGAGCTGGGACATCTTCAAATAGATCAGGTTGTTCAGAGCCCCATCCAACATAACCTAGAATGTTTCCAGGGGTGGGGCATCAACCACCTCTCTGGGTGACCTCTTCCAGTGTTTCATCACTGTCCTGGTTTTGCCCAAAAGACAGGATTAATTTTTTGCAGTTGCAGTGAGGATGTGTCTAGGTTGTTACTCGATACCACTTCAGGTTATCTCTTGGGGTCAGAAGGAAGGAATTCTCACTTCTGAGAAAAGGGTCCTGGCTTGGGTTGGGAAGAAAAGCATGGCACTGAGAGGGATGGGGAAGTGGGAAATGCTGCTCCCAACTACAACAATCATGCTTCCTTATATCTAGTCTAAACTGATCCTTTTTCAGTTTAAAGCCATTAACCCTTGTCCTATTGCAGCAAGCCCTGCTGAAAAGTTTGTTCCCAAAAGTTTCTTATAGACACCCTTTAAGCTTGAAAGGCTGCAATAAAGGCCTCCACAGAACCTTCTCCAGGCTGAACAAACCCTCCAGACATTTGTGGCCCCCATCCAGACCCACTCTATCAGGTCCATGTCTTTTCTGTGCTGAAGACTCTGGATCTGGATGTAGCAGGGCAAAATCACCTCCCTTGATCTTCAGGCCACATATGCTGTGCTGCAGGCTAGAATGTATTTGGCTTTCTGGACTTCAAGTGCACATTGCTGGCTCATGTCCTGTTTTTAACTCATCAGTAGCTCCAAGTACTTTGCAGGGAAGTCTTGCAAGTAGATTAGTTAAAGAAACGTTATTTCTCTGGAATATTCATATTTTTAGTGAGAGCAGAATCTGGCCCAAGAAAGGAAATAAGGGAAATGTAGTTTGAGTTTCTCATCACTATCTGAATAGGCCTGTCAGAATATGACAGTGTCTACTAGGGATTAATAAGTATAAATTGCTTATCCAAACAGAACAAATTATAGGAAAGCTCTAAAAATTTACCTTTTTTTTTTACATTTCAGAGGAAATCAGCTGATGCAATGAAAATAGAGTACATTAAGGGACCTGACAGGCAAAATGGCAGATAGAACAAACAAGTAATTCTGAACAGGGATAGAGTATTCAGTTGTTCTGAGTGTTTCATTTCACATTAAATCACTATTAATATTTCATGAACACTGTAGCCAAATTGATATGGAATGCAGACGAGGTAGTGGAGTGGGAAGAAAATGAACTGAGAAATCAGAGTATGTCCTTATCTAGGCCTAGATATATTTCAAGTCAGTCATGCTACCAGGATTTACTTCACCTAAACATATGGTCCATTAAGTAGTGTTCATTTTCTTCCCTAAAAAGAGAGAAAATATGCACAATAATGCTTCAATAAATTTCTTAATTTAATTATAAATGAGCATGCTAAAACATAAACAAAAATGTTTCTTTTACTCCTGACACAGGAGGTTCATGACCTTGGTTTGATCAAGAGTTGAGTAATAGAATATAATGATATGTGAATGTCAGGATAATGAGAACAAAACAGAGTGTGATGACTCTTTGTACAGATTAAAACGTGACAGCAGGCAGTGGTGCTCCCCTGCCTTACCCACACATACACACTATGATCTGAGAAATACTTATTACACCTCGGCCTTGATGAACAGCACCTGGGCTGAGCTACTCTTGAGCTCATCAGAAATGCTATCTGTTCCCAGGAACTTATGCTCTCCTAATGAGTACCTGGGTTTTTTTATAATGAACAGCCTTGGACACCCCTTTTTTTCCTGAATAACAACTCAAGTGGAATAATGTTTATGTTATTAGAGTTTCAAAGGAAGTTACTGATCCAAATTGGAGCCAGGATGAAAAATTGCTTCATCCAACTTTCTTGTGGCCAATAAACCGTAGTCCGAAATGAGACTATTTAAGGTCTTTTGGACTACAGAAGGCTGTGACCAGCAACCTCCTTCTGAGCGGGACCTCTTGGAGCTAGTGAACTTTCAAGATTTTTACTTGGAGGAGCACCAAACAACAAAAATGGATCCTGGGCTGATACTCTCCACTCCTTAAGGTTTGACCCTTTGCCTGTTGAGAAGATGCAAAAGCATCCAAAGTGACTATTTCACTAAATTTGAGTGGAAGTTTTCACCGGTACCTTTTGCAGTCTCTTTATGTATGTCTGAGTGCATGCCAGTGCAAATATGCCACAGTAAATGTACTTGAGTTCTGCTCTCCTAGATTCTTAAATACTTTATATTTGTAAGTAAGTTATGCCTACACATAAGTTACTGTTGTGGTGCAGTAAATTCTACATGAATACTTTGGAAAATTGTTTGACTTAAGTTACAGTTAAGTTCTAGTGGTCCACACTCCTTTTTATCTTTGCCCTTTCCAATCCTTTTGGATTCCTTCCTCACCTCCACATAGCAAGTTTTGGGTTTATTTCAGTTTGGATTTATTGACTCAGGATTTTTTTTTAGTTTTTTATTCAGTGTGCTTTAACCATCTAGTAAGTAGTAGAGAAAACCTTGCAAATGAACTTTGGCATACTTTTGCTTTTATATTAAACCTGTTTTTACTGATTTGTTTGCTGGTGATCATTTCAGTGATCTTAAAGTACTCATTTGTGACACAGAACAATACTTGAAACTGATGGAAAAGTGAAGTGTGATAATGATTTGATTGCACATAATCTTTCTATTTAATGCCACCAGTACAAAAGATTGGGGAAAGTGCTGCTGCATGGGCATCCAATGCCTTCAAGAAGCAGAAGGTCCAGATGAAAAAGTTACATGTGGGCATTGACCTCCTGTCCTGAACCAGACATTGAGACTACCCTGAGTCAATGCTGTGTTCCCATGGCCGAGCTGTGCTGGTCAGTGAAGAAATAACTGGGGCAGTCTCAGTTAATTTTGTGTGTGTGTGCATGGGGGTAGGATTTTCCTGATATTGCCTCTGTCTTATTTAGCTTATTCAGTAAATTGAATTTAGCAGCGTCATGTTTTTAATGTTCTTTTTTTCCCCTATGACAACTTTTGTTATTAATGGGCACTTATTAGGTGTCAAATAACAGCAAAGAACAGTTCAGACAGTGGGAATGAAAGCTTCCAATATACTTTGTCTTTCTCCTTAAATTTCATACTCCTCGCTGCTGGTCTGCCAGACTATATGGCCCTGATGTTTCAGTTCTTTTTAGTTTATAAAATTAAACCTTGAAAGTAACGCCATGTAACCAGACTGGTAAGAGCGTCATACATATGTGATAAACATACTCACCTTCCATGATTTTAGAGAAATCAAGAGCATTAAATACCCTGAGTATGCTCCCAATAAAACATTCCAGTGCTAAAGGCATCATTGGCTGCTTACTGTTTTCATGATGCATCTTTGGTATAATGATGTGCTAAACAAATGGTTGGTTTAATAAATGTATATTAAAAGGCAAGTTCAAAATATGAAGTTTTGGTCCGAGAAATAACAGTAATAGTATTATAGCTAATAACAGTATGAATAATGCTTAGAGTAGTTTGCAGAAATGTTGATCCCATGTTCAGGAAATGGTGATGTTTAGATGTACTATTAACTTTCTAAAAGGTAGAGTGTAATAAGGGCACACATAGCACACATCAGTAGCTATGTTTGGTGCAGTGAAGTGAGGTCATCCTTTGGAAGCTACATATTCCCCAAAAATTATGGCTTTGCTATGGATATACCATATGTGGCATAACATACTCACTATGTTGCTTCTATCCTGACTGGTTTTACCTCTCTTTTGTTTTAGGAACTTTTGCAGTGCCTGAAAACTAAAAAATAGCTCAAGATTTTAGAGTCATTAAATGTTACACTACTTAGAAGGAAAAAAAAAAAGATTTGGGCGTTTGCATTTCTCATAGCTTTCTGATCCTTTAGGGTACATTTTCAGTGAAATTTCAAAGCTTTTTTCCATGACTTGAAGAATTACAAGCAAAATATTTTAGCATGCAGGCTGAGATTTTCATGTGGGCTTTGAATTTTGGCCTCAGGATCTTCCAGAAAAACAGAAACTATCATGAGACTTATGTTTAAAATCTTAACAACTGGCATACTTGGAGTACTTAGGACATGTCCATAGTGCCCAGCAGAGTAGGCAGGATAACTCTGAAGCTGGCAGGCACCACACTAGTTCTGGAACCACAGAGAATGTAACTGATGACATTTTTGCACATGTATGACTTTCTGTCAGCACGCCTACTGATTCTGAGACTAGAAATCCTACTGCACCAAACTGCACCTGCTCAAATCTCTCTGCTCACAGTTACATATGGGCAAACTTAGTCATGAATAATTTATGCACTAAACTATAATTCATTACCATAGAATAGCTATCTGTGGAAAAAAGGAGTAATATGCCTAGGTTTTGATGTATAAAATAAATGAGCAATTAACATCATTTTTAGAATTGTAAAAATATTAGTATATTCATTTTTCTGCTACAGGTCTTTCTATAATTTCATGCAAGGTTAGGTGACAAAAATTTTCACTGGTACACTAAAACGTTGTAAAGATTATATTTAGGAAATTTTTCTGTTACTGTTTAACATACTGTTACTCTTTGACATGATTAATACCTTGGATGAAGAAGTTAAAGAACTACTAAGTAGGTTTCTCAATGACACTAAATTGGAGGAGCTGTGGGCTCCCTCAAGGGCAGAGAGACCTTGACAAATTAGAGATATGGGCAATCACTAACCATATGAAGCTTAAAAAGGGAAAGTGCTGGATGCTGCGCCTGGGATGGGGTAACCCTGGTTTACGTACAGACTAGGGAGTGAGAGACCAGAGACCAGTGCTGTGGAAAGGGACCTGGTGATCCTGATTGATGGGAAGTTGAACATGAGTCAGCAGTGCCCTGACAGCCAGGTGGGCCAATTGTGTTGGGCCTGTATCAGGCACAGCATGGCCAGGTGGTCAGGGAGTGTATTGTCCTGCTCTACTCTGAGCTGGGGCAGCCTCATCTCGAGTGCTGGGGGCAGTTTTGGGTGCCACAGAATAAGATAGACATTGATCTGTTGAGAGAGCATCCAAAGAAGGGTAATGAGGATAGTGAAGGGCTTTGAGGGGAAGCTGTATGAAGAGCAGAGGAAGTCACTTGGTCTGTTCAGCCTGGAGAAGAGGAGACTGAAGGGAAACCTCATCATGGTCTTCAACATCCTCATGAGGGGAAGTGGTGGGGCATGCACTGTTCTTATCTCTCTCATGACCAAGTAACACAGCTTGGTCAAGGAGAGGAAATGGCCTGAAGCTGAGGTTGGGGGAGGTTTAGGTTGGATATCAGGAAACAGTTTTTTATCCAGAGGTTGGCTGGGCACTGGAAAAGGCTCCCAAGGGAAGTGGTTACAGCACCAAGCCTGACAGAGATCAAGAAGCATTTGTGCAAAGTTCTCAGGCACATGGTGTGACTTATGGGGTGGTGTCCTATGTAGGGCCAGGAGTTAGACTCTGATGGATGCCTCCCAACTGAACATATTCTATGATAACAACCTCAACTAAGCCTGGTATTATAACCTTATAGTGTTCCTTCTCAATTAATATATTTATCTCATTAATGCTTTTTATGCAAAACATAATACCTAGAAATAATCTTGCCCTTAGTGAGAAGCTTTGAAATTATAAGAAACATTTCAGATAATCTATTGATAAGTTGAAAATAAGGAAGTAGGATTTCTGGTTATTTTATTACTTTAGCTTGGGAACCTCCAGATCGTACTGTGTGGGAGTTTTAGTTTTTTTTGCCTTAAGCATGTAGCTTAGAATGCTATCTATGCATTGTGTTGCAAAAAATCCCAACAAAAAATCCCATCAGAACAGGCTTGCTCTGACTGTAGTTTATACTGCAATGTGCTTTCATGAAAAGTAGTTACCACTGGAACAAACAGAAACTAATAAACCTAAATAAAAGACAGATTTAACACTGCTGCCTTGGGCATGACTGCTCATGATGCCCATGCAATGCATCATGAATTGCATTGTACAGATTCCTGCTGACCCTGTGTAAAGAAATATCAAGATAAATTTTACTTGCCAAATTGAATGCAAGTCATACTGAAATGTTTGGAGTTTTTTGTAACTAAATGGTGCAACTGACATTATATTTGTGTCATGTTGGTGCTTAGAATGAAAATTTAAAATCTTGTGTTTGATTTGTTGGAAATGCTAGTATTAAGACCTATATGTGATACTGTGTTTCTGTAATGGAAAAAGAAAAATGAATGCTGCATCACAATAGCATATTATGTTATTTAGGCACTTGAATTATTTTTTGCTCATAGCTTTTTTAATACATATGGATTTTGTGAGACTAAAATATGCACTAAATAAATAAGCTGAAATTGCTGTAGTATTTCAGTTTAAAATTATCCCAGTCTGCATACGTTTTGTATGCATTTTCCAGTAAAGTTACAGCTACTAACATAAAGAAACAAAACCAGCCAGATCTAATTGGTAGTCTCTAAGATGTAGCACTTGACTGTCTCTTCTGATGTACTTCCTCCAAACTGCAGTTTTCTGATAATGAGCCCCTGTAATGCTGTTTTCCACAGACATGAAGATAAAAGTGAAATATTATTGAAATATTATCAAGGTTAAAGGCCCTAGTGTACTGAAAATAGGTCTTTCTAAATGAAAACTTGTCATGCTCCTTAGACATCCTGATGTGGAACATTGAATGGTCATCTTAAGGAATTATTTTAACATTATATAGGACTTTTGATTTGTTTTTTTTCTTCTTCTTAAGAATTGTATATAACATGGGGTCTTCTGACTTAAATTTTGGGTAGAGCTCTTGAGTTTACCAAGGGATTGAGAGTGACCATTTTGCAGGTAATGCTTCTGAGTCAATTTCAATTAATTTGAAATTTAGTTCAAATTGATTCCTTTCAAGTCTCAATTAGAAATAAAACAGAGTAGCAAAATCAACTATAGGTATATAGGTATGTAGATGATTATTATTATACTTAGGGGAAAACTTATATTGAATTTACTTAGTGTACTATAAAACATTAAAACCACTTCTAATATAATTAGTGCTATTTACCTATTGTGCAAATAAAGTTAGGCAGATAGAGTTATTTTGTTATCATCACTGTCAGCAAAATCAGGGCAAAACACAGCCCATGTAGAATATTATGATACATTTGTACCATCAACTTAATATTATTGATCACTGTAGAAAGAGTAGGAGTCATAGAAAGGCCTGAGAGGTACAGACTATATAGGAGAGTCCCTGCGGAGATACAGCCTGAGGAGGTTTCTTTCTTCTTTTGATGGTATCAGTGTTATAGAAGAATTTCAGAACCTTAGCTCATGCAAATTTACATGTCATATTTCCTTTTTGGTCACAAATATTTAGTCATTATTTTCTTCCTAAAGAGCTTAGGTGCAGGGGTCCATTCATATCTGAAAAATTTATTATGACAAGATTTAGCAAGAGAATGAATTTCTATAGTATTTTCAAGTTCCTCTTAAAAGTCGGTTCTTTTGTTGTTTTTTGTTGTTGTTTTGGGGTCTTGTTGTTTATTGTTTTTGTTTGCTTTAATGTGACAACATTAAACAACAATAAAAAGGCTATTACATTTGGATCTATCTTTGAAATTTTGAATATTTTATTTTATCCTTGAGTAAACTGTTCTGTACTTTAAGGTGCTTCTTACACAAATGACCCAGACACTGATCTGCTTCCCTATGACTAGTAGACATCTGATAAAAACATGCATTGTTGAATTACCTCATGAATTTAAAGTGACAAGAAATTACTCTTCATAAAGACAGAAAAAAGGAACCTAGTCATCTTGACTCATCTTGATCTGAGATGGAATACATGGGAGCAAAGTTGTCTTGTTTCTGAATAGGCTTTGCAATGTTGAAATGTAGAGAAAATGTATTCTCTGCTTCTTGGTTGCAATATCCTAGTTCTCATCATGGACAAATGGTACACTGGCCTTTCAAATTTTGGATTAAAACAAACACCAAAGGTGTATATTTAGAAAGCCCATTAAAGATTTAGCTGACATATCACAAAAAAAAAAAAAAAATATTACTTTCCCTGTACCTGTGGAAAAAAATAGCTCAAAGCTTAAAATATAGAAGAAGATTTAAACATCTATAAACACTGGATTTATTTGGGCTTTCTTGTAAGTCCAAGGGATGACCTTCTCGGGTATTAAAATAGATTTCAAATTTGAAAACATTACTAATTTCATTGAATTGTTTTGGCATCTGTGCTTGTTATATTCACTTTTGTCATTTACTTGTTATTTTTTTTTGGTAAGATGTAAATAGAGATAACTGACCTATAAGAAAAATTGCATATTTAGATGTAGTGGCTCCTACTAAATATGCACCTCTTCTAAATTTCACTACAACTGAACATACAGTTTACTGATTTTCATCTTTAGATGCATCTTTCCTTTTTATAATCTTTAATTTATGAAATAGATAGGCATAAGGTATATTGATATTGACCTGAAGTTACTGTCACTAACAACATTTTTCAGCCTTCTGGTAAGTCATAAGAGGAAGAAGCACATGCATATATGTTCAACATTTCTACATTTTATGACCTAGTCATAGAATTTCTGATCTTAGAATTCACAGTCCCAGAGTATTTCAAATGTTTGGGCTCAGTAATATGTTGTGTTCAAGCTGTTTTGGATTTGTATCTAACTTACAGTATTCATTTACCCTATTTTTTGTAATATATTATCTTCTGTGTCATCATGTAGGCTCTGCAGGGAGAGCCTTTGAACTTGATAAATTAATAATGGGACAAGTCTTTTTTTCCTCTTGGACCTACATTAAAACATTTCTGTAAACAGTGTTGTAGTTAAAATTCTCTCATGGAATGTCTTTGTATAGCCTATGCATTTACCCACTCTTTTGAGAAGGGAAGAGAAGTACTGAGTCATAATAATGAATGGTGCTTGTCTCATCTAGAGAATATATTTCCTTTGTCTGCTACTGAAAAAGGTGTTCCATCCTAGTTAACTTTGAAATTTACTAGAGGGTGTGAAAGAACATCTCCTGTTGAGCCACATTAAATGATCAGAGAAGTCATCTTTGTTGTGTTTCTATGTCTGATTCCAGGCCATCATGCTTGCTTTTCTCCCAAGGGATCAAGACCAACATAGACTGTGAAGAGGTAAGTTCTTACCAATAAATCTGCTGAGGACTGATAAAAAAAAGAGATTTAACTTGCACTTTTTTGGGAAGCATAATTATCAATCTGGAGAACTAAAATGTGCATCAGAATGTGTCACAAAGAGTGAGAGCAAGTGATATTGCAGAAGTGGGAGAGAAACTTAAGGGCTTTAAGGTGACCATTTGGTGTAGTAGATTCAGTGAGTATAAAAGATGCAGACAAGCTACCTTCAAGAAAAATGTCCTGTGTGGATTTTCACCTTAAAGATCATATTTCATAACACTATACATTTTAAATATTTTTACTGTGAATATATGGTTTTGTCTTTTCAGACTTACAGATGGAAGGACTTACTCCTACATTACTTTTTCAATAGCAATTGTATTTTTTCATTATATTGCTTACCTGCTTTTTGATTTTTACAAATTTGTCCATTGTTTGGAATTATTTGACAAAATAGATGTATACACATTCCAGACAGTGTTTTTTATTGAGTTAGGTATCATTTTACTTTGATTTAATGCATGCTTTTCTATTCTTTATGGCTTATTGGTCCACACCTTAAACTAAGAGCCATCAATAGAACATTGCATAGAGTTTTTGAATTTGCAAAATTTTATTTTTTATAAAATTTACTATGAATATAAGCTATCTGCTGCTCTCTGCATCTCCTTCTGCCTCTTATCTATTAATTTTTACAGTCTTGCTTTATTTTTCAAGCAGTTGATATTCAGCAGGTCCAGTGATATACTAATAAAGTATTCTGAAATTAAACCATACCAGTCACTAATGGTGAATTCTAGTCTCATACTGAGAGAATTTGCATTTTGGCATATCTTTCAGTACACTTACCTAAGTTTAGGATCACTTTTTCTTGCAGTTCTTTTTTTAGTTTTGATAACTAGCAATTAGTTTCCAGAAGATTATTGACTCTGTAATAAAGAAGATTAAGATAATCTGACTTGCACCTCAGATCCAGTGTTGGTGCTAATATCCATCCCCTGACTAAAAAAACTACTGTGACCTTATAGAATCACAGAATGTTAAGGTTTGGAAAGGACCTTAAAGATTATCTAGTCCCAGCCTTCATCCCATGGGTAGGGACACATCCCACTAGACAAGTTCACTCAAGGCCTTACCCAACCTGGCCTTGAGCACTTTCAGGGCTGGGGAACTGCAGCCTCCCAGAGCAATATGTTCTGGTGCCTCACCACTCTCACACTAAATAATTTCTTCCCGAGATTTAAACTGAATTTCCCCTTTTTCAGTTTTTACCTATTACTCCATGACCTATGGACACGAACATGGACAGTTCATCATGAAGAGCCCCTTTTTGGCTTTCCTGTAGGCCCCCTTCAGATGCTGGAAGGTTACTATGGGGTCTTCACTCAACCTTCTCTTTTCCAGGCTAAACAGCCCCAATTCCAGTCCTCTTATCAATTTTGCGCTCTTCCTCTGGACTAACTTCAGTAGTTCCATGTCCTTCTTATTTTGAGGGTCTAGAAGGATATGTAACACTCCAGGTGGGAACTCAGCAGAGAAGAGAGAGGGGGAGAATCATCTTCTTTGATCTGCTGGCCATGTCCCTTTGGGAGCTCAGGATTCCATTTACTTTCTGGGCTGGGAGTGCTCACTGCTGGCTCATGCTGAGTTTTTCACCAGCCATCACCTCCAGGTCCTTCTCCTCAGGGCTGCTCCCAATCACTTCTCTGTCCAGCCTGTAGATATTCCTGGGATGGCTCTGTCCCATGTGTAGGACCCTGCACTTGGCTCTGTTGAACTTCATATGGTTTGCACAGGCCTAGCTCTGCAGACTGTCTAGGTCTCTCTGGATGCCATCCCTTTCCTACAGCATGTCAGCTGTATCACACAGCTTGGTGTTTCCAGTGAACTTGCTGAGGGGGCACTTGATCCCACTGTCCATGTTGCCAACAAAGATGTTAAACAGACCTTGACCCGTAATTTTCTGAACTGCTGTCATCTCACTGAAGTTACTTCTGAAAAAAATTCCGAGGTTATCTTTTAGAAACAAGGCAGTATTGCAATCACATGGTCTTTCTTCAAGAAGTTTTCCATGACTTATCAATTTGAGTCAAATTCACAGAGGATTAAAGGTTATGAACATAATTAAATTCCAACAAGTGTTATGAGATCAGCAATTACCAGTTTTGTGTTGCCAGCTGTTAGGTCTATCAGCATGCACATGCTTGCTGGCCAGCAGCAGCACACACAGCCACAGCATATGCTGTCACTTGTCCATCTGGGGCAGCCATGGAGCAATATACTGGAGAGGAACTGAAAGATTTATGAGGGTGAGAGAGATAAATAAATAGAAGTATGAAAGGCAGTTAGAAACACGAAGGTCACACCATATTACTGAATTACTTCCTTCTGTATGTTGTGCTATGAAGTCATTCTCCATGAGCATCCTTTGTTTGGCAAATATAGATTCTGCTTTTGTAAAATTACTATCCTGAGACAGAAAAGTAACTAATTTATTAGGGGTGCAGTTTTACCTTTTTTGTTTTATGACTTTATTCTATTTTTTATTACTTTCTAAAAGTACTAGTAGTCTTATATGAAATAGCTGAAGTAACTTTATTTTACCAGACCATTCATAAAATCTCTGAATTATCTGTCAGCAAAGCCTTTACTGTAAAAGGGCTATTTTTTTTTCCATCAAATCTCTCTTTATAGTTAAGAAAATTATTTGGCTCTTTTATTTTTGCAAATGATATGTAAGCAGCTTCAGATTATTATTATGTTGCAATTGTTAACTGAAGGCCAAATACAAACATATGGTAGGCTAGAAGTTATTTGATGTGTTCACTTTGAAGATTTCTTCAGCTGTCTGAAGTTCATTATTCACAGGTTGGAACAGACCCCCACCATTTCATACTCTCAACTGCTTTCTGATTGAACGACTGCAGTTTTAGTAGAAAAGAACACTTGAAGCTCATCTATCACATCAATATTCATATGCAAACTCAGATATTTCCCTAAGGAGTTGACACATCATGACTTCTGGTTTGATCAAAAATCTGTTTTCTTCAATGTTTATGGACAAAATTACAAAAATTCTGCAGACTACTTGTACTACTTTAGCTGCAACAAGTCTGTATGTATAATAGGAAAAAAAAAATAATCACAGAAATACAATGTATTTTATTGTTAATAAATTACACCAATCTTAAATACTATCTGGCTTTATCCTGACTATTAAAATAAACTTGTTTCCCCTTTAATCCCATGCATTATTTCAAGCAGTGGAGTTGAGACTGTGGCACTCAGCTGAAAGCAAGGTTGTTTAGAGAAGATGGAGTGGGCAGTTGAACTGTAATCACCCTGAACAGAAAAGGTCTGAAGACAGCTGGTGTGGTCTTATGAAGAAGAGGCTAGTTGCATGGAGTTCATGTTTGCAATAAGTTGAAATGATTGACTTTCCTTTTCTAAGTTTATTTTACAAGAAGCTACTAGGTTGGCTAGGAATCTGTTTTAGTAGCTGAAATACAGGAAACAAAGACACATTTAGAACTTCTGGAAAATCCATAAACTATCTGGACTAAATACTTTAGTAGTTGACCATTTCTGAATAAATAGAGATAGCATAAACAGTCCTCAGAAGGCTCGTTTCCAAAGTAGACCATTGTAAATGGATTGAGGATTTGTATGCCTAAACAAAGAAGAAAGAACAATGACTCTATATTTCCTGTAGTAAATATGTTCTATTGGTCTCATAAGAAGAGCTTATGAGTTCTAATATTGAGAGATGGAGTAAATCTTTGCTTTATATTACAACAGTTTTTGGATTTAACATATTCTCAGTAGGCTTTGATATTCCCATCCTGCAATTAAGTAAGTTTTAAATAATATAATATGACCTTATATATGAATGTATAGATTCTAATGTATTGTGTGAAGAACATACACTAGAGACTGAGTACAAAGATTAATTGAAGTGAGATAAGCAGGTCTTTTATATAAGAAATATTTTCAAGAAACATCTGAAACAGGGCAGTTTGTAACTGCCTGTAACTAATAGTCTTCTTCATGTTTTATTATGATAACAGTAAACATTTTGTTTTGTCAATGCTAATGATCCTTAACTTTGGCTTGGGATATCCAAATCACCTGTTGGTCTTTAATTTCAAGCAAAAATAACCATGTCTTTGCAAGGCATTGTTTTGGCCTTAAAGAAAATAGCATTTTGGTTACAGAGTCATATTTTTATAGATTTGGAAAGTGTATGGCAAGCATGTGGTGTTTATCAGTTATTGTAAGAAGATATGTGAAGGAGGGTAAAGTCTGTGTGAGTCTTACTTATTTCTTTCAAATAATCCCTCTTCAGTAGCTGAGAAGATTAATACCATTAATGTTCACATCTTTTGGTTGTTAAGATGAGAAAGTATTATTAACATAAAATGTTCCTTTATGAAAATTTTTGGGTTCCAAGAAATGCAATTAGACAAATAAATTTGAATGTGTTTAATAAACATACAATGAGTCAATATTTAGACAGCTTGTTTTTGCTTTAGTTTTGGATTTGACTTTTCAAAGTTTAGCTAAATCCAGCAGAATCAACTAAAAAAAAAACAACATAACAAAAAAACCAACCAAACAAACAAAAAATCCAACATTGGCTAGAGACTACCAGTTTGCACAGGTGCAAATGGGTTTGATCATATGTTAATTTATCGAGAGCTGAGGGCACAACTCCAAACTGCAAAACCAGATGCTCTGCTTTTTTCTCTGTGTGAGAGAGCTGGAAAAGAGAAAGACTGAAAACCCATGAATCATGGGAGGATTCTGTTTTTATGATCTGGAGTTTAAAGCAATCATAAAATTTGAGAAACTGGAGATAGTTTCAAATATATGGAGGCCACCACTCCTTAAAAAATAAAAATCCCTGGTTTATCTATGCTGTTTATCTACTATGGAGGCTCTTGAACCTTTTCTTATTATTATTTCTGGTTTTCTTCCTATTCTGTATAATTCCAGCAAGAGAGATTTCCTCAAGCAAAATTGCTTTCCATTGTCATCCCTCCCTTTCCTTGATCTCTGGTGGCTCTTGAATCTATTATGGCACTCTGTATGAAACAAGCTTATGTCAATTCACATTCTTTCATCTCCTTTTTTAATTAAATTCACTTGTTTTTTTAGTAGCACCATAAAAATGTCTGTTGCAGTTTATTAAAATTTTGCATTATGAATATTTATTTTAGATATAAACTTTCAATCTATTTCAACAGATAAACTGCCTCCCAGTGAAGTGTGGAAGTGGGAGGGAGAAGAGAAATACAATTAGAAGGAGAAACTCTTCTTTTATAGAAGAAATGCAGACCTTTCAGACCTGTAAACATATATAAAGCATAATATTAGATGTATTGCAGGCTACAGCTGGGTATTTGAGAGGGTTGGGGGGAATTAACTAGTGAATCTCTTTAATATAATTCCAACTGGGTGTAAATAAATGTTTCAGAAGTGATATATTTACTAGTACTGATAACGTTGACTTCCCTATTTTATCAACACCTTGCAATTAATTTTTTATTTTATGTTGTTCATGACCTCTTGACAGCTATTTTGACCTCCATGCTATAGTAAAAATACAGACCACTAATTTTCAAGTACGTATTGGAATCATACTTAAATTGAAAATGTGGTTTTCTGTAGAAGATCTATTACCTTTCATCCAGTCAAGAATCTTGGTCTGCTTTTCACAAATAACTGCATCTAGTTGTTATTTTAAATTCATTATGGCCAAATTTAATCTCTTGGTCTTCTATTTTAAAACATTTCACTAATTCATTTTCCATCCTAGGCGGAAACATCACTGTTCTCCAAATTACTTCACTAATGTCAAGCTTAAACTCCTGCTGTCTCCAGGGGGATGCTTTCACTGGGTTTCTCTCAAACCTTGTCAGTCCAACTGTGCACGCAGTCAAAACATTTGTGCAAACTTTTATTATTGCCTACATTAACTATGACAACATCTGTTCTCTAGACTTCCTTAGAGCAGCCTTGCTCCTCTGAAGTCATTGCAGGATATTGCTGTTATAGTCACCTTGAACTCATTTGCTGAGCATTATATTTGCCCTATTTATTGTCCATCATTTTTAATTTTACTCCTTTACATTTTTTCTCCTCTGTCTTTCCAGTAATTGAGTCCAACCATCATTGCAAAATCTAGTCAGACATCTAGTCAGACTTATTTCCTTCTACAAGTCAGTTTTGCTAAGACTAGGATCAATTTAAGAAACCATTGAAGTATCCTTTACATTCTGCTGAGTAGGTGTATTGGGTCTGGCTGAGCTGGAGTTCCTTTCCCCACAGGAGCCCTCACAGTGCTGTGCTCTGTATCGGGAGCTGGAAAGGTGTTGATAACACACCAGAGTTTTGGATACTGCTGAGCAGCGCTGGCACAGCATCAGTGCTGTCTCTCAACATTCTGCACCCCCATCAGAAGGCTGGAGGTGGTGAAAATCTTGGGAAGGAACATAATCAGGCCAGCTGACCCAAACTGACCAAAAAAACATTCCATACTATATGATGTCAGCTCAGATATAAAAGTAAAGTAAAAGGAGGAGGAAGTGAGGACATTTGTTACTCAAAATGTTGGCCTTCCAGAGCACTGCTTACTGAAGTCCTGCTTCCCAGGAAGTGGCTGGACATTGATTGCTGATGGGAAGTAGAGTAAAATATTTACCTCTTTGCACACAAACACATGACATTTTGAGTTTTGGTTTTGTTTTGGTTTTTCTCTTTTTCTCAACTTATGAATCTGTCTTATCTTCTTCCTCCATCTTGCTGAGGGAGGAGAGTATAGAGTGGCTTGGTGGACAGCTGGCATTCAGCCAAAGTCAACCCAATCCAACAGTATTAACTTATATTTAAGTTTTTTTTACCTAACTTTGTTTTTCCTGTTCTCAAAATGACAAAAGATTGGGTTTTTCCAGGCCTTTTCTGTGTAGACAGTTTTCCAAAACCTTAAACCTGAAAAAGATGTAAGTGAAAAATTTTTTTCAGAACTCCTAAAGAAAGCTGCAAGTGATCGATCAGATAGAACAGAAATTATAGCAATTCATAAGACATTCTCCCACTGTGGCCTTGCAGGCAGATTCCTACTTCCAAATTAGTTTGTTTATCACATTAGTGGCCTTGAGTTGGAACAAACTCTACCAGGTCCCTTTTGGCATCTGCAGAGTTCTCTTTCTGATATCTCTCTTGTGTGCCTGAGACATTGGAATCAGTCGTACATCAACCAGTTCCCAAGAAGTGACAGATGTCCTGACACTGTTTGTTGCCTACTGCCTTTCCCAGAGCTACTAGTGTGGATGCCTTTCCTGTGACTGATGCTTGGCTGTTCCTACAGAAGGAGCAGTCACTCCATCCAGGATAAACCTCTTCAGAGGAATGCAGACATAATATACAAAAACATCATAACATACAAGCTGAAAGTGCCATAACAACTGCTGCACATTTAGTTAACTATCTTGGATTGTCTGGAGAACTAAAATTACTTTGGGGGCAAAAATCAAATATTTTTACACATATCTAAGGTGAGGCTGCATCAAACCCATATTTGGCAGAAAAAAACAGATTTGAGACATTCTTTCCTATTTACAAGTTCAGCAATTATTCAGGCAAGTATCGTGCCTCTGCCTATAATGAAGGAATCCTGATTCAGCCCATCCTGAGGTAATTGATTGCTTGTATTTGAGGTGCCTCTCATTTCCCTGATTACAGAAAAAAGACAGTTGAGGCACCTAACTTTCAGAAGGCCATTATTGTGGCTTAGGGTTGTTCACAGTGTTCAGTTTTAACTTCAGAATACTAAGGTTTTGATCTGAAGTTTTAAAAATGAACAATTCAAAGACTTAATTTAAAAATCTGTTTGGTTTTATTATAAAATTATCAAATATGACAAAACATAGAAATAAACCAGGACAGCCTGTCATATTTTAAGATGGAAAAAAAAAAATTCCAGTAAAATAAATGTCCAGTTAAATATGGAAATGTTTTCCATCAGTAGAATTTCCTAGAACACAGAAATCCCATACTTGCCAAGTTTCAATGGCAAAAAAATTAAGGTTGAAAGTTCCTAAAGACACAGCATCTTCCACCTACCTGAACTCAGCAACAACAGAAAAAAAATGTGGTAGAAGAATTCTAAGTATGGCTTGCAGCATATCCAGTGTTGAGAGGTAACACATCTGCATCTGTATTTGGAATATATGTATGTATAGCTGAAAAGTGCAACGGGAGTGTATTTTATATAATATACGTAGTACAGTGGAAATGGCTCTTATATTTTATATTTTGGGGATAACTAATTCCTAGATGCAAGGTCCTTAGTAAGGTGATTCTTAGCACCTTCTGTGAATGACAAAACTATTCTAGTTGACATATTGGCCATATAATTGCACTATTACTAAACCAAGGGGTATTTTTCATTTTTTGGTCTAGTACTAAAACATGAATATCAAGAAAAATCTGATCATTTAGTTAGCTCTAGCTAATTAATAGGGTTATGCATTATGTAAGACCACAGCTATTTTGTCTTTCTTATTCACTTTTTTTCTTAATTTTTCTTAATTTCCTAATGAGGCATTTTCAAGATACTTTGCCAATTGTAGAACCCATTAGTCAAGAAATTGCCTAATTTAAACATTTCTTTTAAAAAAACCTTAATTTGAAATTTACTTTAAAAATTTAAAATATCAACTTAAAAAAGTTCCAAGGAAATGTTGCCAAAATTATACCCATTTTCCAAAAGATTTTTTAGTTGTTTGAACAACAGGCCAGGTTTGTATAGCAGAGGGTTTGCAGGGGTGGCTTCTGTAAGAAGCTGCCAGTAGCTTCCTCCATGTCCAGCAGAGTCAATGCCAGCTGGCTCCAAAATGGATGTACTGCTGGCGTAGGCTGGACCAATTAGAAACAGTTGTAATGCTACCTTGTAGTATGATAACATATTTAAGAAGAAGGAAAAATAAATTATTTTGGAGTTGAAACTGCATACAGAGAAGAGCGGGGTGAAACCATATGAGAGAAATAACTGCAGACACCAAGGTCAGTGCAGAAGGAGGGACAGGAGGTGCTCCAGGTGCCAGAGCAGACATTCCCCTGCAACCTGTGGTGCAGACCATGGTGAGGCAGCTGTGCCCCTGCAGCCCATGGAAGTCCATGGGGGAGCAGAGATCCACCTGCAACCCCTGGAGGAGACTCACGCTGGAGAAGATGGATGCCTGAGAGGAGGCTGAGAACCCATCAGAGGCCCCTGATGGAAGCAGGCCCTTGGTAGGGACCAGCACACCCATGGAGAGAGGATCCCAGACAGGAGCAGGCTGTCCTTGAAGGACTGCACCCCGTGGAAGAGTGACCCATGCCACAGCAGTTTATGAAGGACTATTGCCTGTGAGATGGATTCACATTGGAGAAGTTCATGGATCTCCCATGGGAGACACTCCTCACTGAAGCAGGGGAAGGACTGCCCTGTACTGTCCCTGAGCTGTGGCAGAAAAAATGTGCGATGAACTATCCCCCATTCCTTGTCTCCCTGCACCACTGGCTGAGGAGGTAAAGCTAGGAAGGAGGGAAGGGTGGGAAAGTTATTTTTAATCTTATTTTACTTCTCATTATCCTGCTCTGGTTTTGTTAGTAATAAATTCACTTAATACCACTAATTCTAGTCTGTTTTGCCTATGCTGGTATTTGGTGAGTGATCTCTCCCAGTACTTAGTTACTGAATCCTTTGTTACATTTTCTGTCCACTGTCCAGTGGGATGTGATACAGAGGGAAGTGATACAGAGATTTTGGTGGGTATCTGGCACCCAGCCAGGGTCAACATAATACAATAGTCAATATTGCAAAATTAAATAAAGTTATGAAGAATTAATTACCCTCACTGTCTGCTAGAAAAATGGACATTATCTGTGATGAACTTAATAAGGAATCTGTTGTCTTCTTCAGTAGGCTTCACCTTGGGAGGTTCAGATTATGCTCTCATTCTAAAATTTCTGGACTGATACTTTAATTCTTTTGTCTTCTGCTATATTCTAGGTCTCCTTCTTTCCATTGTCTTTCATATGTGGTGTCTGCTCTTATAAAAATAGCCACTTTTTTCTACACCTTAACTCTAAAAACCATCCATGTTTAAGGAGGCAAAAATGTACATAATGGAGTGCTGTGAACCCAATCTTGAAATATTTTCCCCATCACATTTAGTAAAAATTGTAATAATAATAAAAAAGGATTGCTTTGGGAATCAGTAAAGGAATATGAACGTTTTCCTTTCCAGGTCAGTAATTCAAATCTGTCAGATTTGATGGAAATATATAATTCCATCAAGTTCTTTGCTGAGAGCAAAAAGATGCTTTGTTGAAAGTCTGATTCAAGCTAATAGTAAGCAAGATTCCATGTAGCAAACCTCATACAGAGAATTTGAATTACTCAGCACTCATACTGGTAAACCTTTACAGAATAGGCCCAAGGGTGGGTGCAAATCTCAGTGTACTCAGTCTTTTGGCTAGCCCATCTAGCCTAATACCCAATTAAGTGACTACAAAGCTGCCCACTGGAAAAAGATCTGGGGTCACTCAGGCAAGCATGAGCCAGAGTATGCCCAAGTGACCAAGAAGGCCAAAGGCATCCTGGCCTTCATCAGGAATAGTGTGGGCAGCAGGACAAGAGCAGTGATTGTACCTCTGTACTCAGCATTGATGAGGCCACACCTCAAATCCTGTGTCCAGTTTTGGGCCTCTAAAATCGGGAAGGGCATTGAGGTACTGAAGTGTCTGGAGAAGGTCAAGGAAGGGCAAAGCATCTGGAGCACAAGTCTTACGAGGAGACTGGAGAAACGGAGGCTCTGAGGGGCATCTTATTTCTCTCTACAACTACATGAAAGGATGTTGTAGCAGGCTGAGGGTCAGTCTCTTCCCTAAGTTACAAGCAACAGAACAAGAATACATGGCCTCAAGTTGCTCCACAGGTGATTGATTTGGATATTGGGAAAAAATTATTCACAGAAACAGAAAAGACAAAGAATAATCAGGGTCTGGAATGAGCTGCCCCAAAAATAGTTGAGTCACCATTCCTGCAGGTACTGAATAGATGTATACATGTGGTTCTCAGTTACATGGATTAGAGGTGGACTTTGCAGTGCTGGGTTAACCATTGGACTCAATGATCTTAAAAGTCTTTTCCAAACCAAATGATTCTATGATTCTAATTTAGTGCCTATTTAATGACATTTTGTATCTAGTGATAAACTTCAGTCTCTGGTTCTGTAAACGCAAGCAGTAAATTAACAGATACACCCAGGAAAACTGAAATTGGCTTTATTCCTCTAGTCAGTAAGTAATTATGCACTCCTAGGCAGTCCAGTAGATTTTAAAGGAATGGTAAGGTGGTATTGCTTCAGGCAACCCAATGAACTTGTTTATGTGTTCCAGTCAGGCCTGGATGTTCAAGATTAATAACTGTGTATACAGTATGACAGGGAGGATCTGTGCAACTGATAAGACATTATTCTGGAAATATTTTTCCATCAGACAATACCAGTTTTCACTACAATAATACTTATTTGCAAACATGCCATTGTATTGACCACATATTTGGGAATTTCTTGTCAAAAATTTTCTCCATCACTTGGATGAGTAGGAAACTCAGTTGTACTGGCTGTCAAGTTAAGTAGAGTCAGAAACTGATAGGTCCCATGTAAGTTTCCTAAGCCTGAGCTGGAAAGGCAGTCCCTTTTGAGGACCATTCTTCCTTTAACCTACTAGTATTGTGAGAAAACTAATTTTTTCACTAATGAATTAATAATATTCCCCAGATATGAGGAAATTCCGATTCATTTTTCTACTACTCTTTATACTGAATACTTAATTTTGATATAATTTAGAGACCTGAGAAATATATTCTTTACCCAGGTTTTTATTGTTTTGAGGTCAGACTGTATATGCCTATATGTGCCACATCCTTTTGAGGTGATCAAATTTGGCTGTTGAGAAATGACATGACAGAACTTTGCAATGGTTTTCAATACTGCATTTCTGGTTCTGGAAAATTTTAATTTTTTCTGTAATAAATATAAGCAACAGTCTTTTTGCCACAATGTTAAATTTACCTAAATGTTTGCTCCTGCATAGGGAAGTGATTGAGTTAAAGAGAGGGAAGGATTAGATTTATTCTAATTTCCAGGAATATAGAAAGAAACTGCAACTGTGTTGCAGTTAACAGCACATACTGAAATAGAATACTGTTACTTATACCTGTATCATGGGGGAGTGGTGTGATATACTACTGTTTATTTCCTGCTCCTGCCTTCTTTTTGTCACTTATTCAAGGACCTTCTATTACAACTGATGTAACTGAATTAGGGAAGAAAAATACCTTATTTTAGTAGAAGTTGAGCCAAAGAAAGAATTAGTTGTGCTACGAGCTTGTAAGACATACTGATGTCTTTAACACAATTGAACCCCAAGCGACCTCTTTAGAGTAAAGGAAAAAAAAAGTCAATCATCTAGACTGTAGGAAGAAAAAGAAGAAGGGGCATCAGAGAAACCCTTAACGTGTTTGTTTTATTCATGTAGCCATAGTCACAGCTTTTAGTCATGATTAATGCATGTCAGTGATGCATCACTTTTAACATTATTTTTTTATTTAAAGAAACTAAGTAGGAAGTATTAAAAGCCTCTCAATTCAGATTTTAATTTTTTTTTTAAGAAAAGGAAGAAAATTAAATCTAAAAGCAAAATGGCTACTGATGGAATAGAAATGAGCACAATGTTCAGATGCATTACAGAAGGATAGACAGGAGTTCAAGAGCACTAGTAAAAATTCTGCTAAAGTACTTGGGTTGTGGGGTTTTTGGTAAATAGTGTTTATTAGTCAGACAAAAATATCCAGGTTATTTTCTTCCAGTTCAGAGGATGTGGAGGAAAGCAGTCTTGGATCATCTTACAGATGTGCTGTATGAAGGAGAGTGTAGGTTTTTCTACTTTTTTTGTTCTAGTGAGACAACCAAAGTGAGGATTTCATCTAAGATATCAAATAGAATAGCATATCTAAAAAATTAAAAAATTCAGTCATTAAAGTAATTCTTCATTATTTTATTCTAGAGAGTTTGCCTTTTTATTACCTGGGTGGTCAAGTTATTTTCTCTGCTTTTCCTTTTGTTTATTCATCTTCTGCTCTGCTCCTTGACCCTCTTCTGCTTTATTTTCCTTACATTTGTTTTCTTTTTCTGTTTTCCCTTACATTTCTTACAGAAAAGTCCATCTCCCTGCTTAATGTGCTCCTTTAAGTGATCTCTTCAGTTATTTCCACCCTCATCTTCTCATTTCATGACCTATCATGCCGAAGGCAAGTATGCCACGCAAGATGCAGCACTTTATTTTTTATTTTTTATTTCTAATCTTGCAGGTAAAAGACTGACATATTTATATAGTCCACTGTGCAGAAAAAGTCTTAAGTGTTTTTATACCTCACATGAAAAGTCTGCACTAAAACTAAAATATTTCCCTTTGAAGTAAGTGTAGAGTGGAATAACATGCAAATTGCTACTTCAGTAATGGTGCTGAGCCTTTCTTGAGAACAAAATACCATAAATCAGATACTGGATAGCAGCTTTTAATCTTGAAATCAACACAAACCTTCTCTGACAGAGAAAAGTAAGGCTGCTGCTACTTTGGTCAGTGCTATCTTATTCTGTAAAGCTGTCTTTCCTGAAACTGAATGTGGGATAGTCCCTCCTGTGTGTTAGTATTTCAGCAAAAAGCAGGAGAAACAGAAAATAACATATTCTCTGGCTTAGGTGGTAGAGCTACTTTTGCTACAGATATCTCTGATTGAAGTAACATTCCAAACACCTGCAGGGGAAGAAGGATTTGAGGATTCCTGCAGCACTTTCTTAGCTTTGACTTAGCTACTGCCACAAACTAGGTCTTTGCAAGCAGACAGCTCTTGAAGAATGACTCTCGACATCACACTAGGGAGTTCATGTACTCACTATACACCTGATAGCTTATCTACATGCTAACTCTGCTGCCAATGAACTTTTCCTATCACAGAAGTGAGGTTTGCCCCTGGCTGTTTCTTACTCCTTTGAGGACACAAAATGCATAAGCTTGTGCTCCTGAGCAGTAATGATTTCCAAATACTTTTATTCAGCCCACATACAAGAAGTTAAAAATCCTATATAACTGTTTGTAAGTACCTGGAGACTTATGGGTTTATACCAGTCATTAAAAATCAAATGTATAATTGCTATTCTTGTGGGAGAATAGTCACAGGGTGGGAGTCTTTTAAAACAGGCATAGAAACCAACTGCATATATTGGGGGAATAAAATCCAGATCAAATTTAACAGGATTTAGGTACTCAATGGTGGCTTTTTTATACATGCAATAATTGAGGATTAAGATAGAAGTCATGGTCTTTCATTATGCATAATATATAGTTTAAAAAAATGGAGGCACTTCTTTAACTGCCACCATGGTGAGAAACATAAAATAATTTGTCAATGTCACTGCAATGTCCCTAAAATTAATTCTTCATTTCACCCTAAATTCCTGTTTTTCTGAGTTGAGCATAAACAGCTCCCACCATCATTCCAGTACACTGTTCTAAGAACTTTTAACATCCTTTACTTATATATAGAGAGAACATTAAATATTCAATCATGTTGCTAACTTAAAAAAAAAATTTGCTACCTTGTACTTTAACTGCAACTTAGTATTTGTCCTTGGTTTTGAAAAATCTTGTATTTAATGTTCATATATAAAACAGAAACTATGGGTCAGAAACCTCTTCAACCTGAACTACCCTTGTTTTGGCTGTTGGAAGTGGGATTTCCGAAGAGAAGTTGTTCAGAAAAGGCTCACAAATAGATTAAAGTTTACCTGAACCCCATCCATCCATCCATCTATCCATCCATCCATCCATCCATCCATCCATCCATCCATCCATCCATCCATCCATCCATCTTCCTTATCTTTTGTTTTTTTAGTTTCTTCCTCCCTCTCTTTAATAATCTGAAAAAATTAAAATAGATAAAGGAAAAAAGTAGAGCTTGGATGGACACAATGCATTTGATGCCTCTTTTTGCTTGACTTATTTGCAGGTAAGTGTCCTCATCTGGATATGGGTCATGACTTTTAAACTCGTTTAATCACCCAGCTTGTAAGTTGCCTCATTTTCCACTCCAGAGAGTGGATTTATTTTATTTTATTTTATTTTATTTTATTTTATTTTATTTTATTTTATTTTATTTTATTTTATTTTATTTTATTTTATTTTATTTTATTTTTTAGCTTTAGATTGCTTAAAATTGTAAGCTGGAACCAAGACAGAGAATCATATTTATCATATCTTCCGAAGAATGGAAAATTAAAAATCTGCTGTCCTTGCATTCATGCAGGTAATAAGTAGTTCCTTCTCTCTTGAAGAATTTATTGGCCATTACAAGTGAATTTAAAAATAAATATAAGAGATTTTGTCTGTGCAGTATTGCAGGATATATTTTTGTTGATGGCCCCCAGGTTATATTATTAAAAGTAAATGTGGGAACCAAGGATAGATCTGTTAGCTGCTGTGGGAAAAAAGAGAGGGGGAAAAAGGTGCTATAGACAGTTCAAGGGAAGGAATGTTAATGAGGTGTTTTGATGTTTTGAAGCTACAGACTTTCAATTACAGTCATTCAATTTCTCTTTCTTCACTTCCCTGGTGGCTTCTGGCATTGCTTAACATAGGGATACCCATCTGGCTCAGCACTCTTCTCTGTGGTACAGTTAGTGTTGTTCTGCATGCACACCTTTGTCTCAAAATCTCTAGGGAGAAAGAATGCTAAAGCTATTATTTCTGTGTCATTTAATACAATAGTCTTCTTTACAAAATTTATTTTGCAAGCAATTATTGTCACTATACATCATTAGGTTCCAATCGGCTTCAATGCCCGCTTTGCAAAATGTTGTTGCCTTCCAATGTGGCAAATCTAGATTAATCCCAAGGACTGTGCAGTTGGAATAGTCCTAGACGCACAGTGAAATAAACAATAAGATTCACCAGTCTCATTTCATATTCAAGACCTTTTCTTCTTCTCTATGTGTTTGTGTAAGTGATGTTAGCAGTTCATGAGACACTTGTAGATTTGAGCACAGAAGCAGCAAAACATGCCTCTGAGAACCATGAACAGAAGCAGTAGTGCAATTTAATATTGGCCAGTGGGATATTTTTGTTCAGTCTGCTGCTGGAACACATATATTAATATCTGTCTCTACATGAAATCATATATGTGACACAATCTTTGCAGACCAAGAAAAATATTAAAACTCTCCCCTTTGCCTTTCTGCTTTCCTTGTTCTGTCCCAGCCATGATGAAACCAAGGCTGACAATTTGGGATAGATGAAGTGAGAGAATTTTCATGTTCTATTTTTCCAGGTATTTTCTCAGGGGACCTCCTTTACAAATCTGAGCAGGAAATGACACTTGCACACCAGGACATCATCATTAATCCACTGTGCTAGATGTTGTAGGATACTCAGTCTCCCGATAGAAACTGAAACTCCTGCAGCTCCCTCTTAATGCTTCTTAGGTAGGGTATATATAACATATTTCTTTGTGGTTTCAAAATCCAGACTTTGACTCCTATTACTCTGCTGTTTATCAATTAGATTTTTTTTTTTCTTTTACCATGGGAATATTTAATAATTATTTTTCCCTCTACTTGTTTGCACATCTGGGTAATCACCATAGCAACTGATGTATGCCAGGTGTCTGCTCCAAAAGAGCTCCATCCTCTCAGTCTGTCTTACTAAATTCATTACATTAATTGCCAAGCACATACTAAATCAAACCCAGGAGTGAAGAAAATATTAAAATTGTATACTCCTTATTACAAACACTGTAAGCCATTTCTAGATAATATAAGATAGATAGCAAATATTGAAATCACTTCAGTGTAATTTTGACTGAGAACAGGCCAAACTTGTACTTGGGAAAAATTCTACTGGACTTACTTGCCTAGTATCTCTTTCTCACTGCAGTGAACTATTTTTATTTTATTTTTAAATATCCTAAACTAACATTAAGATTGTACAGTTAAGGACTGAAATGTCAGGCAAATAAAGTAAAAAGCATTTAAAACATAATTAATCACAAAATCACAGAATGGTTTGAGTTGGAAGGGACCCAGATGAATCAAGTTCAACTCTTAATTGAATGGCCCAGAGGGGATTGAACCTTGTGATCAGCTGAGCTAATTTTATGTTTTTACATGCAAATTATGTGCTTGTATAAAAATGAATGTTAACCACACTATATATGGTTATATATATTTATCATTTTTAGTGCAAGTTTCTATATGAACAGCATTCATTTTTGCTTTATTGTGTATATGTGCAAACTAACTCAATATAGTATTAGGTTTCTGATGAATTATAATCATTAGACTTTAGTCAGCACTTTTCAAACATTTATTAGAATTTTTTTTTTCTTCTATTGTTTATCTATTGTCTCTTTATTAGTGTGCTAATGATTTTATTTTCAGCTAACATCATTTTGCCACAAATGTAATTCAAACAGTTCAACTAGAACTGATGATTTTTATTATGTTTTTCAGTTTCTTATTGGCCAATATTAAGCCCTTGAAAAAGTTTCTCTTTTCAATGTATTATTTCTCCCCCTCAAACACAGTATTTTATTGGTTGATACACTAAGCACAAAAATTTTATGAAATGACAAGTCAGTGTGTTGGAGGTAGTAATCCACATAACAGATTAAAAACAGTTGTTTCTGCATGTCAAGAGTGTAGCTTTGCATTTTTAACACTCTCATTTTGTAGCTGTTATTTGTAATAATAATTTCTTATTATAAATTACAGACACAATAATTTATGATGACCTTATGCATTCTGTCACTTTCAGATTGTATCTGAATTGTGGGACAGGCACATACCACAGTCCACCCTGGTCACTGTGGACAATCAGTCATTCAGATCAGGACACTGACTGGAGCAGACTGTGTGCTTAGCAGTATAATTTCAGAGGCTGTGGGAGGTTGGTGCTAAGGTAAGTGTTGGCTCTGTAGAAACAGGACAAAATTTGATAGTCTCCTGGATTTACGAACTTGAATGCTTTGAAGTTACTCATAAGATCATTTGATAAAAGACATTGACATTGATAAATAATGAGCAATTAATGAGATGAACAAAAAAACACACTTCTGTAGACTCCTGACCTCAGTGAATCTATTTTTTTCAGCAAATGGGTTGATATCTATGGTGGGTACTGTAGTACTTTTAAAACTTCCAAATTTGGAACATTTAGTGTCATTTTGTAACAATGGTTACAAATGTTAAGAGGGTTCCACTGTGGACCTGAATTTCCTGAATATATCTTCTTGATACCCAAACAAATGACACTGATTGTGTAAAACAATGTTTCATTGAAAATAGCAACAAATGTACATGCTAGACTGAATGAGAAATTTACTTCTTAGATCTGAATTAAACAACTCTGAGGAATGATGCTATAAAGGAGCAAAATTTTTGTATGTTTTCTGAAAGCCTTCAACATGAAGTAATTGCCAAGTGTTAGATATTTCAATTCAGGTGAACACTAAAAATTTAGATGCTATAAATTCAAGCTAGTACTGAAAACCACCATGATGCCTTAACAATAGCAGATTTCGTAAAAAGGTCAGTGATTACATTGGAAAATGAGGCTGATAGTGATTCAGCATTTTTGACTGACATAAAGAAGTCTTCCTCCCTTAATTACAGATAAAGAATATACATTTTGTTTTACTATCAGTATTCCAGAATGTCTCAAATACCACTGTAAAAACTTTACTTAACATTTGAAATTATTCCTATAGGCATATACTACTCAAATGTCAAGCCTTTTTACCTTTTTGTCATGCTCATTCATTGTACTGGAGTACAATCCCTTAAGCATATAGGAAGATAAAAAATGCATAACTATTAAACTGTATTCTTCTTTTTAAATAGATGTTCATTCATCAAGAGTTTACTTCATACTGGCAAAGAGGTTTTAGTAATATCTCCTGTGAAATTTCATATGAGATTTCATAGGAATACCTAATAACATTTCAGGTCTGAAACTATTAATAACATTTGGTTTTATTAAAATGTTGCTAAGTATTTTTTAGCATGTTAAGTTAATGAAATTTGTTGTGTCTCTCCCTAATCCCTTCATGCTTCTATATATCTACTACCTTCTCTCTCTTACTCTTTTTCTTTCCTTCTCACATCCTGCCCAGTGAGCTAACTTGCACAGTCACACTATAAGTGAGCACATAGAAAGGTGACTTTACAAAAGACTAGTGCAATCTGATAGACGATCATAAATGAAATTGAAAGGCTTTTCCTGATGATCCCATGCTCCTTTAATAAAAATTAATGTAACATGTTATTTTAGATTTATAAAACTGCAAACAGCAGCAGCAAACTGCTGCTATTATGCTCAGGATATGTTCTAGAAAATTCAAACTTTTATTTTTATTGTCATGCAATGTGATTAGGATTAGTTTAATTAAATGGTGCCTGTGTTTTTCTTTGATCTGTAGAAAAAATATGTCATTTTACAAGGTATCATTTAATTCTATCTTCTGCATCCCATAACCTATCATTCTTTCCTAGCTTTGGAATACTTTAAGGGCTGAATTTTCCCTCTGGTACATTCAAGAATATCTTTTAAGAGAGATACAATTTTGTCCCAAATACAGCTTTTACAATATCTTGCCTTTTCATCACTGTAAGAGATTTGTACTATACCATAAGCACAGACAATATTTCTCATACTAAACAAATCATAGGCTAGTTTGTTTGGGGTTTTAAGACATGGTTAGAAAAATACCTTTAATTTCACAGATAAATCTATTTCACAGTAAAATAACTTGAATTCTTTTTTTTTTTTTTACAAAAGTCCTCATTTACTGCAGCATAAAAGACCCATATGGGTAGATATCACACAATGGCTGTAATATCCCATCTTGATTTCCATCCTTATTTCCATACAGACTTATCATCAGAACTTCAATAATATGTCCATTAAAATAGAATTATTAATGGGTTTCGCCATAATATTTCTGTGTTTCTGTGAGTTAGGAATACTCTTAGAAGGGCACTCTTACCTGAAGTACACAAGATCCAAGATCTTAAATATATGATCTAAGATTAACCATGTAATTTTTGCAGTTGAAAACTAAACCCAAACCCAAATGTTTTTAGTGTTAATATTTTTTACCACTCACTTTATTCTTGACATTACCTCAGGATCCTTGAAGTCTGTAAAATATCTGTCTTTGAAAACTAGAACCATGCACTGCCTATTTTTTTTTTAACTTTCTAAATTAGTGCATTAAATGAAAATTTGGTTTCACTTAGTCTAATGATACATGGGTAGATTTTTGAGAATTAGTTTTAGTAGTCAAAAGGGTTAAGATTTCCTTCACTCCAGTGCCTCCTACCAACATCAGAGAGCATGTTTTATCTTACTTCAGTGCAATGAACACTTGGTCACAACATAGGTTAGGTTAAATTAAGGGATATCACTGATCATAGTCATTAGTTTTGGCAGAAGCTCTAGGGACAGGGAAGCAAACTGTTTGAGTTTGAAAATCCTTTGTCCATAAAAGAAATTAAATTTGTAATTTATTTTAATTTTCTGAAAGAAAAAGGTGGAAGGAAGATATTTAGGGGACGGGTGCAGAAAACACCACCCACAATTCACTGTAGGACTCCAAGGCTGAAAATATACTTTATCACTGTCATTGTGTCAGATATGGTCCCAGAAAACAGCAATTTAATGAATTTGTGGGTTTGGTCCAGAAACTCAAGAACTCATGTAATAAGCAAAGCCCTAAATCCGTGTCACTACCACACAGAAAGCAAATAATGACACAGAGGTGCCCCTATTTGTATGCACATTGCTGTTCAACATTATGCTTCTGTCTAGGGAGGGACGGGAGACTGTGAAAAGGAATGAATTAATCATTAGACTGTGATTTTTGGTTCTTTGCAGAGACACAATGACTGATCTAAATCATCCTCTATAATTCATCTTCGTCAAGACTCATTTGTTCTTTCTCTGTCGCCTTTACTGGTGTTCCCTGCATAGCTTCAAAATGGTTAACAGAAGACAGAGTGAAAAAAGTGAAGATTTTGATAATAGAACTTGCCCAGAAAACAGAAACTTAAGGATAGAGAAAAGTCAGATCTGTGATGTACCTACACCTATAGTTTTGCTACTCTTGATTGCAGTGCCAACAGAGATTTTCCTTCACCTTTGCCCAGGATGTATAATAAAGAAGACTGCTTTTTCTTTTTGTATTAACATTAAAGCTGGACAATATTGCCCCTTATGCACAATATAGGCCATGCATAAAATAACCTAATGCACTATAAATTTCCTAGATGAAATTTAAAGCATAAGGAAGTGTTCAATAAAATTTTAATGACATTCTAAGCATTAAGCAGATTCAGAATAGACTTCAAAATTCAACCTAGCTGTTTTCTTCAAGTGCAGCAGTGGAAAGAAGAAATTCTTTACTTTTTTGGTATCTTTATCTGCTTGCATAAATGAGGGACTCTTGTACAGGATCTGTTATAAGACTATGCAAAACTAGTTATTACTTTTCTGAAGAAAAATATGAATATCCCATGAAGCTGCTATTTTGTAAAGCCTATCATGTAGCATCTAACAAATAGCCTTGAGGAGCTTCATAATTACTGACAGGGATATTAGAACTGACAGATTTCAGGTGTATGCTAGAGAATAAAAAGGAAATATTATAGGCTTGGTTAATGATTTCTCATTTATATTTACACATTTGACAAATAAAGCAACTACTGTCTTACAAGAAAGATCTGGTTTTGCTACCTTTCAAATGAAGATGGATAGTTCAAACTATTTTGTTTTCTCTGCTAACAGGAGGGTACCTGAAATCCTGCAGAGAGAGGCTTGAAAATCTTATAAAGCTATTCCTTAAGAGGTTTCCAATGTATTTGCTGAGATACATTTCTAACTAATGGTTGACATAATGTTAAGAAAAAACAACTAATCATTTTATGTACCCTTTTTTGGCAATTAATGTAAACCAGTTTTCCTGTCCCACACAATTTTCTTGAATTTCACAGGAAGAAAATCATTACATATGCAAAGCATATCAGGTTGACTTATTTAATTTCTTATGTGACTGTTACACTACTGCCTGTTACTAATTTAAAAAAGCCCCAAGACAAAAAAACCCCACCAGATTAGATTGCCAGATGACCCTTAACTTCTTTGCACTGAATATTGCACTGACCACTGGACTAGTTATTATTTCAGACAGTTTTCAAAACCTTTTATTTCATTATTTTTTACTTTCAACAGGAATCATATTTTTCCCCATCTCTACTATTTAGAGAGATGTCCCAGAGACTGACATATATTTCTCTAAACTAGTTATTTCCTTAATATTCCATAGCTGCTGATCTGTATATACTTCATGTCTTCTTTGTATTTTATCAACATTTGTCTTCTCAGTCAAAAATAACAAAATGTAACTGACTGCAGTAGCTGTATGACTTACTGGCTATAAGTTTCTGTGAGACTTTTAGACATTTTTATTCAGGTTTCAATTTCTTTCTTTCTGACTCAATATACCACATTTTTATTTTCTAAGACTTTTTTTTCTCTTCTTTTTCATAGTTTGGTCCTTCTCATCATTTGTGCAAATATACAAACTTGTCACACACAATACCGTTGGCCAAGGTAAAGCAATTTTTAAAGGTAGGATAGCTTTGTCTATTATATACCTAGGTCTTTATCTATTAATCATCAGCTTAATAGAAAAAGAATGCCAGAATGAAAGACACCGATGAGCTAAAGTTTCCCATGTGTCCTAGTTTAGGGCAAATTTTGGGAGGAAACCTCTGAAAGGGGGCCCTCTAGAAAGCAGGTTCAAGCAGCCCGTCCCCCTACTTGTTCAGGAATAGATTTCCTTTGAGAAATGTGGAGAAAACTGTTTATTTAACAAGCAAAATATTCACAAGCATGAGAAATGAATAATATTAAACAATAAAACGTCTTGCTGTTCTGAAAAGATGGCAAATTCAGAGAGAGTCCTTGTCCTGGGGTGTAGCTCAGCTTGCTCAGTCCCTTGTCAGTCCTTCCTGTGCTGGAAAATGTCGTGTTCCAGGCCTGGTGGGCCACAGGTGTGAGCTCCTGGTGTTTGTCTGGGCTTTCAGTCCAGAGCAGGGCTGATCAGTTCCAAGAAAAAGAAAAGCCACTGTTACCAGTGAAGATGAATAGATCACACGGATACAGGTTGAGGTGTGGTGAAAGAAAGAAGGAGTTTATTTTTCCTCCCAGGATTTATAGGCTTCCTACCACGGCCAGGGATTGGATGGTCAGGATAACACTTTCTCACTGCACTGGCCATGAGAGATGCCCATTACAAGACGTGTAACAGAAAGAATGTACACATATCTATGTTTACAGTTACTGTCCTGGGAAAGTCCTTAGAAAACCATGTCAGCAAGCTCAGAAGCTGAGTTTTCAGGGCGACATCTCACCCTTTTTGGTTTAACAAAAAGAAAAGAAAAAAGAAAAATGAACAAAGAAGCTAGCAACATTATAAACAATCAAAAGGATAAATAACAGGAAAATACAATACTCCATACAATCATAAGGCTGTAATTTCAGGGTGATATGTCACCCTTTTGTTATTACAAAAAAACCCAAGAAAACTCAGAAAAACAACAAAACTCAAAAATAAATGAAACAAATGTCCAACATCGACACCTGCTTGTGGATGGCTCTCAATTTGGTCACAGAGGCAGAATCCATGGCCAAATTGAAAGGTGCCTGGGAAAACTTCTGAAATGCTATGACAGCAGCCTGTAATTCTATCAATTGGGCTGATCCAGCCTCATGACTCTCTAAAAAAAAAAACAAAAACAAAACAGCGACATCAATGGAAAGATTAATGTAATAAACTTGAGGAGTAGAAACTGCTCGCAGAACCTCCTCCAGCATCTACTGTGCCTGTGGGGTCAGTGTCAGAGGTGACTTTAAAATCAGAGTCCCCCTTTAAGAGACCAAACAAGGGAGACTGTTGTGTTGTGGTCAGTCCCATATAGGGACACAACCATGTAAAAGTCCATTAATATTTGGACATCATTCATGCAGTGTCTGCACTGAATGCAAAAAAATAATTGCACCTCCAAATGCGGGACTGTTTGTCCCAAAAATTATTTTGACCCTCAAATAATTTCAGGGAGGTTGTAGAGATGAGCAGCAGGAAACTGCTCGCAAACTCCAGAGAGGGCTAGAGCCCCATATAATCGGCAAAGGCCGGCGAATTTTCACAAGCCTTATGGCAAAATCTCCATTGATATCTCTGTGTGGGCTCAGCATTAATGATAGCTGGCACCAGAAAAGCAAATTTTGGTCTGTCACCGGGATGCAAAGGAATTGCAAAGAACAATCCTTCAGATCCACGATGAGGACTAGCCAATCGGCAGGAAGCATGGCAGGTGAAGGTGAACAATGGTGCCCTGAGCAGTGACATTCAACCACGCCACAAGAAGAGCACTCATGCCCTCACCCACCGGATCAAAGCATTCGGAAGCACGTGGAATGCCTGATACGCTCAGCTGCACAGTCATTTAACAGGAGGACAAAGTCCACAGGCCAGCCGAAGAGGCTCCAGCAGCCTGGGACCCCTGGCCCGTCAGGGCCACTGGCTTCGCCCCCGCACAGCACCACCGGAGCCAGTGGGAAACAGTGCAGGACCTTGGTCTGCCACAGCCGCAGGAGGCGACGGGGGAGGGCCGGCTCCAGCCGCAGGCTCGGGCGAAGCCTGGGAACCCAAGGCGGGGGGGGGTTGGAGGCAGTTCGGCACAGCCCTCTCCTGGCGCAGGGGGGAACTGGGGCGCCGGTAGAGGCACAGCCTGTGAAGCCGCAGCAGGGTCCTGCTCTGCTGCCAGGGAACAACCCAGGCTCGCAGGAGGGGAATCCGGCAGCATGGGGCCGGCAGAACCACCTGCAGCACTCATCCCCACGCCCCACGAATCCGGCACGGGGCCCGGGCCCAGCCCGTCCCTCACCGCGGGGCAGGGCACAGCCCAGCCGCAGCAGGGACATGGGACAGACCCTGAGGCATCCCCCAGGGCCGGCGCCGCCCCCCGTTCAAGCACCCCCCCCATCGGTCTGTGCCGGGAGGGCACACGAAGGAGGAGACCCCGCCCCGGGCTTCCACCGCCGGGGCGCGGGCCGAGGCGGGGCTACACCCTCCGGGTCTGCGGGGCCCCCCGATCAAGCTGCCGGGGGCCCCGGCGATCCCGGGGGAGCTGATCTCGGTACCCGACCTCAGAACACCGCTGCACCTTCGCCAGATCCCGAGCAGCCGGAGCATCCGGGGCTCATAACCGACCAGCAGAGCCTCAAGCAGGGAATCGCCTAAAGCCTCCCAAGCCGACTGTGAAAAAATCGCTTCAACCACAGGGAAAAACCCCTCAATTCTGCCATACTCAAACAATCGCTGAAAGTCAGCATACGAAACATTAATCCCTCTCTGATCAGACACTGCACGCCGTATTTCCATAACCAGGCCCTCTGTAGGAGAGAGCCCAAAACCATCCATAGCCACAGGCTAGACAGTACCCTGTAACACACATGCAAGACACGGCGAGGTCACCAGATGTTACCAGTGAAGATGAATAGATCACGCGGACACAGGTCGAGGTGTGGTGAAAGAAAGGAGTTTATTTTTCCTCCCAGGATTTATAGGCTTGTGACCACAGCCAGGGATTGGATGGTCAGGATAACACTTTCTCACTGCACTGGCCATGAGAGATGCCCATTACAAGACGTGTAACAGAAAGAATGTACACATATCTATGTTTACAGTTACTGTCCTGGGAAAGTCCTTAGAAAACTATGTTAGCAAGCTCAGAAGCTGGGTTTTCAGGGCGACAAGCCACCAGCTGGGGAACTTCTCTGCCTCAGCTATCAAAAAAAAAGTAACTAAAAGCAAAGGAGTTGTCCATCCTGCAGAGAACACTGTCTGTGTGAAGGATACAGGGCAGCAAGTGCAATTTCTGCAAACAACCTCCATGCTTTTTTTTCCTCCTGCTTCACTCTTAGAACCAGTTTAAAGGTGCAGAACTTCATATCCACCATAAACAGAGCAGACGATTGGGGATGCAAGTGTCATGTAGTCACTCCATGCATCAGAAATCCCAGCTCCCTATCACTCAAAATCAGTATGCTTTGAAATCCTTCTACTGACTAGGTTAACCAGTCCTTCCATTGTGAAGAAATCTATATATGAGACTCAAGAGCATGAACTGGATCTCAGCAAGCAGAGAACTGACATATTTCCCTGGAAATTTCAAGTACTTTTAAAGGATAATGTGATTAGTTAAATATAATGAGAATTATTGTTTCCTTTAGTATAGTAACATTAACTAAGTGCCCTGAAAATTACTGTGCTGTTTTAACACCTCCTAGAAGTTAAACTCCAAATAAACCACTTCTCTAACCCACACCACTTCTGGTAAGGGAAGGACAAAAGCCAAGATTATGGCTTGAGGTACCAGTTTACTGAAACCACAAAGGAATGGACTAAGGCACTGACAATAACAGCAGCAGTATTAACAGCAAAAGCATACAGAAAGAGAAAGTGTTTCATCCACAAAAAGAGGTTCACTCTCGGGAACAAAATAACCTGGTTGGTGAATACCACCCAAAACTCACAGCTACATGGCTTTCCTAGACAAAGATAATGTGGTGACTTCCTACCCACTGCCCACATGGCTGCTGGGAACAAAGGCAAGATGGAGACTAGCATTTCCCAGCTCCAGCCTGAAATAACAAAAATCAGTGACAAACATATCCCTAAACCTACGCTGGTTGTGCCAGGTCATGTCTCTGCTGAGCTCAGTTGGTATTTTCAGACTTGGGACAGCCTCATCTAGATAGTTTTCAGGATAATTCTGGAAATTAAACCATAAAAAGATAGTTCTGATAGAAGAATCCTAAATATATACAGAAGCATTGCCTATATATGTCAGTCATGGAAACTGTGTCAAAGGAAGTTTCAAATGAAAGCATATTTTTCCTTTTCAAAATATGAAGAAATGAACTAAAGAAGTCCTGTCAAAATGTTGAGAATTATGCTATTTTCTACCTTCTCCTAAATTTCTGTGAGCTCAGATTGTACATTAATAAAACACAGATTCACATTCTCCAGGCATTTCCCTGTTTTTTGAGCAAAACAAACTTTACAGCATGTCAGGAGCAAGCAGAGCTCTTTAATATTGTACTATTTCATCCTTTTCTCATAACATTAGGTCCAAATTCTTCAGGGACATGCACAGGTTTAGCTTTATACACTGTGAGCTTTATTTCCTGGACTTGACAGGAAACTGAATTCCCATTACATTAAAAATGGTTTTCTCTTTTTGAGGTTCGCTTGCAAATCTATCAGCTACCCATATTGAATTTTCTGATCAAGAATTCATAAGTGAAAATAAGTTTTTTTCTTTACGCTGTCCAGGAAAGCTTTGGTGTGGAATTTAAAACTCCTGGATATCCAAACCAATCTGATTCAGCCATTTTAACCAATGATGAATTTGCATGTTCTGCAAATTTTCTCTCTTAAATAATAATCCAAATCATTATCTTCTCAAATTACCACACTTGCACTTGTATATTCAATGAAGGTTTGACTAGCAGTTTCAGGTAAACCAACATTACTGAATTTTATAATAAATATTACACTATTGCTAAACTTATTCCAAAATCAAGATGAATTCTGATCAGCTGTAATGGCTATGAAAAAAATGATGTTAAATGGCAACACCACACAGACCTGTGTCAGTTTCAGCTCGAAACAGGCAGAAACACCAATTCTGTGTAGTGGTTTAAGTTTGCCAATTTGAGTTTCCTGGACAATGCACCAAATAATGTGGTGGGTTTAGTGTGGGCTAAAATCACCAGTGCACCTACTAGAATTATGTACTCATTTCTTACTGTGAGATACGAATTAGGAGAAAGGCAAAGCAGGCTCAAAACTTAAAAGGTATAAAGAAAACTTTATTTACAGAACTAAAAGAATAATAATAACAATAATCAGAATAAAACCTTCAGAACACTTCTCCTCCCCTTTCCACAACCTCTTTTCTTTTGCACAGACAACATGGGGACGAAACCTGGGATTTTCAATCACCTACCACCTCTAAGTTAGTTTTTCATCAGTTCTTGTAGGGAGAGGAGTTTCTCTTGCCGTGCCATGGAGACTTCTCCACAAAAAACAGCTCTCTCGTTGTTTCAATGTCACAGTGAATCAGCTGCCTGGGAAAGGAAAATCTGTTTGCAGTGTGAAAGTCCCTCCCGTGACTTACAGCTTTCCCAAAGCTGCTTTCATGGGCTGTGTCAACTTATGAACCGGGTGCTATTTTAAGGACAGGCTGTTTTAGCATAAAAACCAAAAAGTTCTGTTCTTTTATCTCTGGGAACAGAGGTTTTTCTTCTATCCCTGGAGCAAAGTTTCTCATCTCTCTCTCTGTTCAAACTTATCATTAGGTTACAGCTTTTCAGCATCCACACATTCCAGTACGAGTGCCCTTTTCTCATGGTCTGCTGGTAAATGCTGCATCCCCCCCATTCACTTCATGAATTCCAGAGAAAAAACAAAGTCTGATATATCAAAAAAATATCTTTACTATAGCCTTACAAAGAGAATTTCAGCCCAAGACCAAGGCATCTCCTCAATCCTCTCCTAATTAGAATTTGACTCCTTCTTTACTGATCTCAGCGTCCCATGTTGTTTTCCTTACGTGTCTTCATCCCTTCCTTTTCCTGATTCGCAAGAGAATTGGTGTTTGTAGGTTCATTTATTTCTCGAGGTTTATCAACTGAAACAGTTTTTATAGAGTTCTGCAGCACTGAAAGGTTGATCTCATCCAGGCTGTCCATCGGGGGGGATCACTCGCCGTGCCTCTCCCTGCAGCTCACGGGGTCTCTGCCGACACCGTGCGAGCCGTGCCGGCCGCCGGCTCCACTCAGCGCTTTTCTTCATGAGGAGTGTCAGAAAGAAGGAAAAGCTGCTGCTGCTGCTGCTTTTGTCCTTCTCCCCGCAGCATGGCTGGCTAAAAGCGGCTAAACACACAAAGTTCATTGCGAGCCATGCCAAGGCAGAACAGCTGTGCACTGCTGTCCCAATTGCACCAATTTTTCAGGCCTGCAGTCCCAGCTACGTGGCTGCTCCCAGCTCGTGGCCTCAGGGCCACTCCCAGCACCAACAGAGCCTCTGGCCAGCATGGCCCGGCGGTACCGCTGCGAAAAGTGGCCCCGCTGGGAAGGGGCCCCAGCCACTCACTGGGACAGGACCCGGTGGACACCCCGGTGAGGGGCTCCACAGCCCGCTCACCACCCCTCAGGGAGCAGAAAATCTCAGCCAGGCCGCGCAGGGCCGGTCTGACCAGCACCCAGTTACCTCTGCAAAAGCCAGAAGCCAAGAGAGAGATTTCCAGGGCTTACCTGTGTTTAAAATGTGAATCTCACAGAGGCAGATCCAGCCCTCCAAATGGTTTAATAGGTTGTCAATTCTCAGAGCTAGGCAGCTATTGGTTTTTGCCAGGCACAGAGGAAGCTTTTAGCAGCCCCTTCCAGAAAAATCATTTCTGTGGGTGGCTTCTTCCCTTCTCACTAAATGTCAATTAATGCAAAACCAGGACAAGACATTTTGATTAAAAATTAGGGACAAATATGTCCATTACCCCAGATGTCATGCCTGATGTGAAGTGTGAGGACAGCTGACTTTACAACACAGTGATCCTTAACTTAAACTCATATTTTTTCAAGAAAAAAAGCATGTGTATTTTTTACTTTTTTATATGTGTACATTACCTTCCCTGTTCTCCTTTCTTCATTTTGCATTGCAGAGTTACCTGCTGCACCCTGTTAACTTCTCAGCAGTCCAAGGAAGAAAATTATATTCCAACTGAAAAATATTTTGATCAGTATTGATGTTGTAACCCAGAGGCCTTTCCAAACCTTTTACAAATCTGAACTTCATACACTCCCTTACTTTGTCCTGACACTGATTGATGATTCCCAATCTGGAAAACTCATATTAGTACAATACAATAATCTAGAAAGATCAACATTACACTGAACAATCAGAAGGGCTGTATGCAAAAACTGTGTTAATAGAAACAGAACCTGTATTTCTCATAATACAGCAAAGTTGAGGTAATGTCCAAATGAAAACTGGTAACATATGGTGTCCCCCAAGGGTCCATACTGGGACCCTTTGGTATATTAATTTATCACATATATAATGGGATTGACTACACCCTCACTAAGTTTCTGCATGAAACCAAGCTGAGGGATGGGATACTTCCAGAGGGACCTTGACAAGCTTGGAGTCAGTTCATTGGAGCATCATGAAATGTTGCTTGAATGAAGGCCAAGTGCAAATACCTGCACCTGAGGTGAAGCAGTCCTCAGTATAAATACTGACAGTAGGATGAATGGATTGAGAGCTTCCCTATGAAAAAGGACTTGGAGAGTCTGCAAAAAAATTTGGTATGAGCTGGCAATGTGTTCTTGTCTTGAAAATAATCAGAAGGCTGTCGCACACCTTTTATGTAAAAAGGTTTAGTGTGTTGGAGTTCAGTCAGGAGGGGAGAAGGCTTCAGGAACACACTATTATGGTCTTTCAATACATAAAGGGGGTTTATCAAAAAGACAGGAATGACTACCAGGACCTTAAGTGACAGGACAAAGGGGCAGCTTTTTTAAATGAAAGAGCATAGATTTAGATTGGACATTATGATAAGTGTGGTGAGATACTGGAACAGGTTGCCCAGAGAAGTTGGGGATTACAGGAAGTGTTCTAGGCCAGGCTGGACAGTGCTTTTAGCAACCTGATCTGATGGAAGATGTCCCTGCCTTTACCAGGATGTCTGGCCTAGAACATTGTTGAAGGTCCCTTCCAACCCAAATAATTCTATTATTCTAAGTTTCTGTTAAATAAAATGAAGAAAACTGAAGCATTGATTGCAATAAATTAATATGTTTCAGAAATAAAATAATAACTAAAACGCATCCAAAACTAAGCTCCATGTATGCCTGCTGTGAAAGAAATCTATTTATATGTAGTACACAAAAAAATTCAAACACACATAAAAATTCCACGTTTGAAAAAATGTCCTTGTTCTGTCAAGGTTAGTGCTCTGCACAGGATGTACAGAAGGATGAACTCTTTTCTCTGCAGTCAACCTTATTGTAAAACAAAGTTCACAAAAAAAGAGAAAGAGAGTTCCTTGAGGCTCTTCCAAAAACTTTCACCTCACCAAGGGGAATCTCAGAAAGTAATACAAGTGAACATCTCTGTGGGTCGGGACAACATAGAGAGTGTCAGCTCTCTATACCAGCAAAGAGTCAAGGAGAGATCAGACTTCAGATATGACATTTGGAAGAAAGATATATCAAAAACCTCCAAGAAAACCACACACAGCTTTGACAGTAAGTAGTACTTTCTTACCTGAGTTTTCTGTTTATGTTCACTTTTTTCACTGAAAGGTTGCATTTTCACTTCCAGAGCAGCATCAAATATGACAAATAATACGTTCTGGAATGAGTATTTCCACCTTGTATTTTGAAGAATTAATCAGCACAGTTCATTGCTGATAACTCAAGCAACCAACTCTTCCAATTCCTATCACTGAGCTATTTACATAAGTTCTGTCATTATTCTCTTATTTAAGAAGAAAATATCCCAATATTAAGCACCTACATCATTCAGAGGACAACATTTTCACAACATTTTTATCTCCCTTTTTATTTGATGGCCCAACCTCTTTTTACTCCTCTTTCTGGTTTTCTTTTTTAGGTTGCTTTTTTATTTCCTCCCCAAGAAATCTGGTTTTCATTCTTATGCGTGCACATGGAGCTAAGTGGAATACACCTAACTATATGCATAGGCTTTTGCTGTCACAGTTCATGAGCAATGGATGAGCTGTGACTCACAAGCCACTTTTTTCTCACCCTTTCAAGTTGGAGGAGAAATCAGAAAGACAAACAGAAGCTACAGAGTCATGGCTCCTCTCCCTCCCACCAGATGCTGGCTGTTGTAACAGAACAACAAATGGAAGAAGAGCTGCCTGTATGGCCCTGTCAAGTAATTTTGGTTTGTTCATACCACTGAACCATGAGAAGAAAAATGTTCTGGGTCAGAACAGATCATCAGTGAAGCTCTGATGTAGTGCTACCATATGGGCCTGTACCTGGTTTATTTCTTGGTTGTCTCAGTGATGCCTTGAGAAGGCTGACCTAGAACAGAGGCTAGACAGAGTTAAAAATCAAGTCAGTATTTATTGAAAGGCCTTAAAGTTTACACCTTGGGCAGTACAGGAGCCTGGCCAGGGCTACACCCAAGATGGACCTAAAAAAGGTCACAAAATGGACGACTGGTCACAAGGTCTCACATTTTATAAGTTTTGGTCCATCTGCATATCAGAGTTAATTGTCCAATCACAGCTTCAGATTATGAAGTCCCATCCTTCTTGTTTTCTCTCTTCGGTCCATCGTTGTTTATGCTTTGTGCCTGAAACTTGTAGTGATTGTCCTTGGTATCAAGCTAGAAAAGGAATTGTTTTGTCTACCTACTCTGTGAAGAGAGCTCACTAACACTTAATATGAACCTCAAAACTACACACCTACATAGCACAGAGTGTGAAGAATGTGAAACTTAAAACTTAAGGCATCATCAGTATCTCATTTTTTTGGCTGCTGGTGCACAGCATTTCACATATTACTGCAGGTTTTCATCATGTGGTAGCTTCTCATCCTTCCCCCTAGCCCTGGTAGACCAATGCAAGAAGACACATCAAAACTCCAGTCCCAGGGGGATGCTGTGAAGACTTGCTCCTCTTATATCTGTAATTACTGCAGCACTTAGTGGTGTGTGGCAGTACTATTTCTCTCCTAATTTGAGAACCCCCTTTTATTTTTTGTAAAGCTACCTGTTTTCTTTGTCCAGATCCCTACAGTAAATACAGCAAATATATATATACACATAATTTTTATATACTTAACAGAGGAGAATTCTTTCAACTGAAACTTTCAAAGTTTGCATCCAAAATAGAAAATTTCTGCTCATTTTTGACCCTGTCCCTCAGAACAAATTTGCCATTTTGTCTTATGTTTACATGGATCTGTTTAAAAGCTCTTTCATTATTATGTTAAATTATTTCCCTTGGTGGATCTTATTTTATGTTTAAGATGCTTTTCATATATTTATGACAAAAATATATTCATATTACTTTACAGCCTTTTATACTTTTCTTCTTAAAGTGCTACCCATTTTACCTAAATTATCCTATCACAGCCCAGTCCTGTCTTGGTTAACATGTCTGGAATAGTGCAAAGTGCTGGAAGCATGTTGCTAGCTCAGTCTGATCACCACATTATATTAATTGCCTCAGGAAAAAACATCATGAAGAAGAGGAAGGAAAACTTCAAAGTAAAATTGACACCAAGGCTTAAACCCCTCTAAACTTCCCAATCCTAGTTCAGCAGGAGTAAAGGGAGTTGACTAAAGAAACATTTATAGTCTTAATATTTCCGTTATAGGCTGAGCCAAAGCTGCATTTCATTTCCGGTAATCACTTAATGTCAGTATAAATTGGAATAACACTTAAAATATCTCAAATATACAATGAATCACCAGGTTTAGTAAAACTTTACTGGGATTAATATAGTGCTATGGTGAAATTTTAACCATGGTCACAGAACGAATTTGTGTCCTATTAAAGTTAAATAGGGGTAGAGAATAATTCTTTAATATTAATACAATGATGAGATGAGCTGATGAACTGCATAGTTGATTTGTCTGGCTGCATTTTCTTTACATTTCTCTAAAAAAAGAATTACTTTGAGTGTAATTCTTTCTGTAGCATATTGATGTCTTCTTACATATCCAGAGATCATGCTGGGGAGGAGTGGTATTTACTTTGGAGGGTGTGAAACAAACAGTTGAAGGGTAGACTTGGCAATTGTTTGAAATGAGGGTCTGGTCATCGAGTTGCAGAGATGGTAAAAAGTAAAACATCATAAACAAGAATAAGGGTTTGCTGTAATTTAGTGAGACACTGAACTAACTGAAACTAAGCCTAAGAGTCGAAGAGCAGGAACGTGCTCTGCATAGTTGCAATAGAAAGAAATATGTACAAAGTCATTTTATTTCAGTTCTGGCCTAATTATTTAGGGATTTCCCAAAAGCTAATCAGTCTTTCATGAAAGCAAACCTTTGTAAGGTAAAGGCTGAATCACATCTAGTTCAGTGATGTGGTGAATAAGGGGCTGTTACAAAACCATACTTAAAAATATCAAAAAGTAGTAAACATTTTTAAAAAGGGAAAAAAATAGAAAGAAAACAAGCCTTTAAATATTTCACAGTTTTCTTTCTCCTAATTATTTCCAGTCCAGTTTGTTCATGTGTTCTGTTTCACTAGATAATCCCTGGATTCATTGAGGAATCTATGGAAAATCAGATTCATTTGAACAGACTCTGCAGTCATTAAGTAATTACACTGCTGTGCTGGTGTAATCCAGGAGCAAAAGTAGAAGAGTAAAACCTACTAAGTTCTGGTTATAGCATCAAATGGTCTATGCAGAGCTGTATATTTTTTTGCTGCAATTTCATCTAAAGTACTGTGTGACATTTCAGCCACAGTCATATAACCCATCCTGAACCCCTAAAAGGCATTTATCAGTGGAATAATGAATGTGTAAGCTGAAGTTTCAATTTTCAAGAACAAGCAAAAATACAGACCAGACAAAAAGGCAGTTACATAGAAAACAGGTAAAAATATGAAAACAATCAAACAGAAAGATAGGTGAAGAAATAGTCATTAAAAAGTACATGTTATGACTGAGCTTATACAATACTTCTCCACCCATATATTTCAGATCAAATCCATGCATTAGGGATAATATCTTAAATAATATTCTTCCTAAGGCTGAAACTTAACACAAAATGAAATTCACATCTAATTCTTCTATCTTCCTTGCTTCATCTAGCCATCACGATTTTAGCTCTTGCTCATGATTTTAGCAGATGTTTCTGCTTTTGGTTGCAAGACAACTTAATGAACCAGGTTTTTCCCTCCTTCCTTTTCATCCTCCAAGGAGCAAATGTATTCACGAGCAAATTCTTTGCTATACTTTGGAAATGAATTTTGCATGTTTCACCCAATGTTTCCAGCATGGCTATATTGTGAAATTTGTATTCTTAGTACATTATTTATGAAAATAACTAAATAATTTAAAAAATGTGAGGTTTGGAATGGTATGACCAACAAGAGGACCCACTTTCAGTGATGCTAATTGCACGATAAGTCTTTGTCAAAGCTCTTACATGTTGTACCTTATTCTCTGTTATACAGAGCAGAAGAAAGCTGGGTCCTGGAATGATTGCAGTAACATTTTAAGACATGTTTAAAGTACCACACACCAGTAAAACAGATTTGAATTAAGAATAATGGATCTATCATTTTGTGATTTGACCCTCTTCAGATGGTATTAACAGTCCCACAGTTAACTTAAGGAACAAATTTTTATTGCGACTGCAGGCAACAGAAGTGCATTCAGTACCAGATATAGACATAACAATAGAAAACAATCCTCTTAGTTGTCATTGTTAATTTAAAAAGCTGATGGAGAAAGTATTCCCTTTATATCTGTTGGAAGCCATGCATAGATATTCAGATAAAATATTTCCAAAGGACATTTGTAGGGAAACTGTTACAGAATTTTCCTTAAAATATTTATTTGTTCAATAGGTTTTCCAGAAGATCTCAATTAAACTAATAAAAGCTAAATATATCCTTTTTTTAAAAAAAAAAACTTTGTTTTTTTCAGCAATTCCAGCACTTACCTTTCTTAACTTTTAAAAACTTAAATCTATTTAAAATCTTGTTTTTAATGTTATCCCACAAAGCCAGTTTTTTTTTCACTGATACTGAAATGTAAAAGACATGAATTCAGACACAGTTCTGCTTGAGGTAGATAAGTCTGTTTACATAAACCAGCCAGAATAGGTGCTAGAAAATTTTTGTCTGGTCTGTTGAAAGTACCAGCAGTTCTGGTATCTCAAGGACACAACTACCTGACTGAAGGAGAAGAAAGAGTCTGAAACACTTTAAAAAGTAGTCTAATTAAGTAAATTGGATGCAGAATTAAATTTAACTCGTGGTGAATATTAAAAATATTTAAAAATAAGATCAAATATTTCTGAATCTTGTATAATTTAGAGTACACAAGTCAGATACAGCTGGGAGGAGGCTGTGTGAGTCCCATGTGGATGCATATCACGTTTACTATGTCCTGTTGGGAAAGAAAGGTGGTGAGGCAACACAGAGTTCTCTACCTGGAATGTCTGTGTTGAGCAGTAAGTAGGACAGGGATGAGGACCTTCTACTGACTGCTCCATTCAAGCTTATTGAAAAGAATGAAACATATTTCTTTCATTTTGTTTTTGTTGTTTTTATTGTTTAGTTGGGTTTTGTTTATGTTTTTGTTTTTGTGTTTTTGCCAGGGTTACTTGTCAAATGGATAAGATTTGACAAGATTTTTCATCCTGGTGAAGAATTTTGAATCTTTTACTAAATTTGCTCTCTGACAGATAGTCTGATAACATATAAAAGGATACCTTTTAACTTTATTCAGGAGTCAGTGCAAATCTATGTGAAGTCTAAACTACTGCTTCTATTGCTACCAGTAACAACACCATTGGAAGAATTCACTATTATTATTAGAGTAACTGCATGTGCAACCATTGTAAGTTCTCCATTTTTCATCAACTGCAATATCTGCAGTGTAATTCAAAGCCACTGCAACTTATGATAGTTTCATATTCAAGCTGAGGGATTCTTCTTTCACTATATTAATCATATAGGTTTTACACCTAAAATTTTATTAGCCATTTCAGAGAAAAATGGCTAATCTGCAAAATAGTTTGAATCTCTGTCAATTCAAAACAGGACTAGCATGTACTCTTATTAGCATTCAATGTTTAGCCTCCAAATTTTAAAATTTTAGTCAGTATTTCTGCTCTGCTGATGACTTTCTGTAGGTTTTGTAAAGTTTTTTATTTTCCACTTTATAATCTCAATAATATTGTTGAAAAATCAGTAGTAGTATTAATAACTTTCTTTACTAACCCCCTTCCAGTTCCTACAATGCATCTGAGATGTTGTGATATTGATTAAAATATATTCTTTAGCTCACTTGTATCAGATTTGTCTAATGCTGTATTTTTCATTCAGAAGTTACTACTAACTTATATCACTTTCCAGAGTGTGTGACGATGATTAAAGGTGTAGATAAAGAGAATAATGTGCTTGGTTAACAGGTTAATCAACAGAATCTAGTAGAAATATTTGAAATGTTGTGATTGATCTTCTCTGAAACATATTTTAATCACTATTAGTCATACTGACTACAGAAGGACTGGCAAGAGCAAAGTTATACTATGCCAGACACTGTACAAACTGAGAGACAGTCCTTGTTTCAAAATCTTCCATATGACATCTGTTTTTGTTGGAAATTTCTCATGATCGACTCTATGTTCAGTCTTAGGACATAACCACACTCTTGCAAGTGACCATGAGTGATTTTATGGCACTCCTAAGTGTACCAGGCCTGGCTTCTCTCCAGTGTGAGCACAGAGTGCTACCCAGAAGCTGTGGATTCTTAGTGAGCGATCGGACAAGTAATGCTGCAACTGTGGTGGTGACAATACAGAATTAAGAATTTGATGCCTATAAGCATTACATTAAGGGAAAATTAAAAACCTAAGGTGCTTTTTTTTTTTTTTTATTTTTTAAGAAGGGTATTATGTTCTGTTAGTAAAATTTTACAATGCAACAGACAGTTGAACCTTAGAGCCTGAGCTTGTAAGCAAATAAAGCAATAAATAGAAAAAGCATGAGACTTCTGAAAGATGTGAGGCAGAGTTTTAGAGGAATATCTAAGCATTATTGGCAGACATCCAAAAGAATGTGTTTGTGATGAATACGTATAAACCTGGCATGGCTGCAGCATTAAATATGCTCACCTGTAATGTTTGCTTCTCAAATAAAGAGAAGGAACAAGGACTGAAGAATAGTTCAAGAGTTTCGTAATGATTTGCAGGCAACTGGTAGAAACTGAGATCAGTATAAAACAGACCCAGGAGGCAGACGTAGTTTATGAAGTAAGAGGAATAATGATACAGATAATTAGGAGAATTATATTTGTTCCTCTTTCTCTAAAGCAGCAGATGCCAGCTGTTAGAAGTTGAATATTAAAACTGGTGTCCCTGTAGTATGATCCTGTACAAAGGAACCTCAGTTGTAATATCATGAAACAATGTTCTTAAGAATATGAACATACCTATGTTTCTTCTTCAATACTTTGCTAAGCTTTTACTCCAGCTACAGGCAGACTACTGGGTCCCAGCTGGGTCAGGCTTTGTTGAATTCTTTGAAAAGCTAAATAAGAATGCATATGGCTTGTTTCACCCCTGAAAAGTCTTTTTTCCACAAGGAATTCTGTCATTTACAGTTTTTCTGGCAAACTAAAATGTTTTAACATTCCATATTTTAATTAGTATTTGTCCACTTCATAATCTACATAGTTTTACTGTCTGAGAAAGGCATTTTAAAAACCCAGTCAGTAATAAATTTCTGTTATATTCACTTATCACTTGATAAGATCAGTTGTTTTAAAGAAAGAATATCTCTTCAGTTCTAATAGAAAGATTGCCATACTGACAAAAAGGAAATATTAACTCATTTAGGTGTTCAGGGATAAATGATATTCAAGCAATTATTGTATGTTCTGAAAACAGAAATTGAAGTAAAGTGAATGCATTATTTCCAATCTAAGGATTTAAAGAGAAGCCATTTATTTTTTATATACCTATGTATCTGTATATACACAGAGTTTCTCTGTAATGTGTCTTTCTTCCAGTTGTCTTGAATTAGATATATATGTGCAAATACACAGATGTTATTAATGTATATGCATAGTACATTTACCATGCTCTGATTAGCAATGGGAGCCAGCTTCACTTTCAAAGAGCTATAATTAAACACTGTCTGAGTTCTATCCCAAACTCAGGGAAAAACAGACCAAACTGATTGCTCAGTGACCTTTGCTGTCTTCTCACAGTGAATCAAGTCCCTGTTGTGCAGGGAGGAATGAAATGAAGAGAGGAAAGGAGAAATGTAGGGTGTAATAATATCTGTTTTACCAATTGACATTAATTTAATATATTCTTCTTTTATTGTGAAGAAACTGTTAAGTGGCTGGAATGCTTGTCCTGCAGCAGTGTTTGAGTCACTTCCAGGTGGTGGCAACACTGGGCACCTTCTACCTCTCTTGTCCTCTGTGCAGGAGCCGGTCTTCAGCCAGTCCTCCACTGACTGAAGTAATTCTTCAACATTTCTTCTTGCTGGTCAGAAGCAGGGCACTTTAGTGACCTTTCTGCTCCCTAGAGAATATCACAGAATACTGCACTACATAGAGTCCACTATATACAGATTTCACAAGTGGCATTTTCTTTACCTGGGAAGTCAGTTTACTAAATTTGAAGGCTGACATATTTGATTAGAATGAAAGCTTGCCACAAGGTCTCTTCCACTCAAAACCTTTTCTTTGCATCAATGAGAAGAGTATGAGTTTCCTTCTAGAGTTTTCCAGAATGACTTACTGCTTTCTCTTAAGCCATAAGGCCATTTGAATTACATACACTTCTCTGCATTGCCTGCATGAGGAAATCAAACACTGAAAGAGTAAAACCAAAAAGTATGGCATACATGATACAAAGCAATTGGATATTCCATTTTTGAAGTGTTCTGATTCTCAGTTTGTGCCTTTGGACATCTATCTAAATTCATATGTGCACCTACTGTAATGATTTTACTGTGGTTTTCATATCTGCTAGCACATACTGTGATCTCCAAGGTGAGGGATTACTGATTCTCATAATCTAAAAGACTTGGGGTTGCTGTAATTCCCCTCCTGCAAGGCAAGGAGTCACAATAGTCATATATTCAATACAAGCATGTACCACATGTACATGCACATGCACATCTGGACACACATATCGCACATGTGTATATGTGTCCCAGACACACTCAGCACTCACACTTGCTCAAATGGCACCGATGGCTTCTTCCCCTTCCACTCAATGCCTGATTAAAGGGAAGGTTCGGTAGTGGAAAAGACTCATGCACACCTGCATATATCTGCACATGCATAACATGGATCCCTTCTGGAGCTGGGCTCAGGCACCTCATCCATTGGCTTCTCATGGATCCAAATCTCCCCAGTTGTCACATCTGGACAAATGAGCCACTGAGACCCCAGTGTCATACTAGACATGGATAGTGACACTTGTTTTTTCTTCCATCATAGCCCAATCTTTATTGTACACAGCTTATATTTATATGGTTATCAGAAGGCACCGTGTTTAATTCTAGTTGCTTAGGAATTCAGTTCATTGGTTGGTAATGGTGAGTGTACATGTCAATCAAAACTTTTCTCTCTAGCAATGTTTACATACTTTTTTTACTGATTCTTATGGAACAGATTCCTTGTTGTTACAGGTGCACTTGTTCTTCTCCCTAAGAATAGTCTGTTATGTTAATGAACTTTTCATTCTCAAGATGGTTTTGTAAGGGAATTTACCAGGCTAGCTGCTAGCTATACTTAGCTGAAATAACAAGGCCTGAACCATAATTTGACAAGGCTTTTCTTTTGTAAGGTTTTACATATATGTGACACTTCAGCTGCTGGTACAGACTTCTCACACTTTCATATCCACACTCATTCCAGTTATTGACATTCAGACCCACATAAACACACTTGAGTTGAAAATGGAAAGTAATAAAAGAGCAGGGAAGACTGTGTTGACAACATGGTATGTCTAGATGTGTGCTGAACAGCCAGTCACCTGTTTACATGTTCCTTTTTGTTCTATTTTTTTCCATGCTTGTTCCTCCCCAATACACCTTGTTCCCTCTCATTTTCCACCTTTGGTTCCTCCCCTGGCCATCCTAGCATGTCCTGTAGTGTGTCCCATACCTCTGGGGTATAATCCCCCCAGTTAGAAAGGTGACTTTCCAGAGCTTCTGTGTTGGCTCATGGTGGTGGCTAGTCACATCTTGATAAGGGTGGAGCCTGAGACTCTGCTGGGATCACTGTGGGAAACTCTGGAGCTCAATTCTCCAAAGGGTTATTAGGGCTCCTGGGTCTGGCACTGTGCCTCTCTGCTCCTTCATGTGTATGCGTGTGTGCGTGTGTACAGATTTTAATCACATAAACTGACACCCGTGTTTGATTGGAAACTATTCAGACACAAAATTGAGGGAGACATTCCAAATTGTCTTACTTAGCCTAATAGTATCAAGGCAGGTAAAGGGTCTTGAGAAGGATGCTAGAAAGAGATATCATAAAGATAAGTATAGCATCTCAAAATAAAACAGAAAACTGAATTGTTATGTTTGGATAAATAAGCATTATTTTTTAAGACAAATTTTGGGAGTGCTTACTATGAAGCAAAAAGTTCCAGAAGAAATATTTGAAGGAATACTAAAACGAAGGTTGAGTTTGATTTACTTAGAGAGTATTAGTGTTTTAGTGGGATTCACCAGATAATGAAATATTCACAACTAGGCTTAGGAATGTCAGTCTGTTGGTTAAAGGTCAGGTCTGAATAAGTAGCTAAAGGAGGCTAATTTGCAGTGATGTGATTAATTCTCCAAGACTATGATGACAATCTACTGATGTCATTCTCTTAGTTACCTCTGAGAGAACAATTTAGGAAATCTCTGATGAAAATGTTACACAGAATTTATAATAGGCTTTCAAACTTTGAAAAGAATTCCAGGAGTGCTTTAGAGAAAATCTGTGGCACCTTGATCCACGTTTGTTTCTTGCTTTGTTTTTCTCTTGGTACTGTTACAGGGCTTCTTACAGGACCGTTACAGGACTCAGCATTATATTGTCACCTCACGACCTGATAGTGAGCTGGCTCTTGCCTGCTAACTCTGAAGAGCGGTCAGCTGAGGATTCAGCTATTCTGTTTAAAAGCAAGACCTTTTTGTAACTTGCTGCCATTCTGTATCCCCTCAAATATCATTTGAACGAATGCTTATACCATCTCTGTGCAGTATCCAATGCACTGTCTGGAATCTTTTCAGAAGTATACTTTGGATCCAGAGGATAGGATGTACAGCCAGTCTGTTTTGAGGCAAAAAATGGAAAATAATTTCTTATTGCTACTATGAACTGACGTCTTTGAGATGCACAAGTATTTTGAAGGTGGTCTTTACTGTTCAATAGTGAAATAGAGGGAAGCTAGGACATTTGCCCACAACTCAAGTCTTCCAATTTATGGCACTGTCTTTAAGCACTACTAACTATTCCAGCTGTCTTCAACCCCTGTTCTTGGGGGACAATGACAATTCCATTTCCTCTTTTCCTTGCTGCAGTGTTCCAAAAGTCAACCTCTGCTATTCTTTCATATGCTGTGAGACAAAGGGTGTCAAGAGTTTGAAAGAGCACTGAAGAACAATTTTCTTAGAACTTTCTTATCTTTGATGGCAATCTGAATTTCTGCTTCCCATTTGTTTTTTAATCTGCTGTGACTTCTCAATTTCACACTCTGATTTTCAGAGAGAATAGCTATTTGTCTTTTAAATACATCTGTTTTTTCCTCTTGGAGTTTGGTAATTTATTTTCACTTTCAGAGTAAGGCAGACTGCTGCATATCAGTATAGGGCTTTTTTAGATATTTAAGTATGTAAGGCATTTTGAGAATTTGTTTTTCTTGGTGAATTGTTTAGATGAATTCTGACCTGATTCAGAGATGTAATATTTTGTTCCATCTAAATTATTTATGTATATACATACCCATTTAACGCAGAAGATATTGAAGTCCTTTTAAAATGAGAGCTAGAAAAAATTCAAGTAAATGTGGTTACTCATTTCACTTCCATGTCTGATAGAAAGAAATAATGAATTTGGTTCTACTGGAAATATATAAGTTTATTGAAGATATAAGTGATCAAGTGATGAGTATGTAAAATCAGATGTAAAATGCAAAAATAATATTTATTTTTATTTTTATTTTTATTTTATTTTCATTTTTATTTTATTTTTGTTTTTATTTTTGTTTTTATTTTTGTTTTTATTTTTTATATTCTTGTCCATGTGAGTGAATAGGGAAAACCCATTTCTTTTTAATCCAATCTTCTATTCCTACTTGATTTAATATCATGATATGATAAACCTTATAAAGTGTGTGGTATCACCACTACCATAAAGGTAACCTTTTGTTTCTTTCATACCACAGGATTAATAAATAAGGGACATTTTTATTGGTCAGAATAGAGATTTTATTCGAGAATAAAAAAATGGAATGTCATCTGGATAGGACATGCATCCTGTGTTTTATGGTTTATCAACATATGAAATCTTGAAAATGGCCTATGAAACAGATTTTAGAAAGGCAGTATACATCTGAATTTGAGAAAAAGCTACTAGTCTATTATAATATTATTAGTACTGAATACTTGGTATAAGGGATCTTTTCATTGAACTCGGGAGTTTAACTAAAGTTGTTATTGTTGGAGAGTTAATTAATATCATGATAAAAGTTAACCATGTTTAATTATGTTGTAAAGTTGTTAAGATGATTGTTAAGTATGTTGGAATGTTCAGGGTTGATATTGGATTGGGGTCGGGCGGATAGAATGGGGGATTGGTAAAAGATATAAGAGGGCTTATGGGGACATGGAATGGAACATTCAAGAACATGATGTCATCAGCAGCGCGAGTAAGGATTAGAAGAAACATCCACCAATCATTTGACGCCCTGGGAAAATGATTGGACCAGGATGAATGTGGCTATGGACCAATCAGAGCCCAAGAAAGCAGCCAATCCTGGGACGGATCCAAAACGGACCAATCCAAGCCTAAGGGAGGGTATAAAACAGGGTGTTACATGTTAGCGGGGGCTTTTTCTGTTGAGCTTTTCTGTACCTGAGTTTGTTCGATATGTTGTTGCTGTCCCAGTCTGTAGCGTGGAGCACACAGGACTAGCCTGTGTCTCCCTTCGGCTGCAGCTCAGTATTAATAAACAGGCCAGGCTTTAATTACACCAAAAAGTCTTGAGCCTCGTTTATAACAACTTAACATGTTTGAAACCAAATAGACCTCCACAGATGCTTGATATCAACAAAAAATTGCCTTTGAGAAAGTATATCAAAGAAGGTTTTAGATGTATTTGTTATAATGCTTGTATCATCTCAACTAATGACTATGCAAATGTGTTCTACAGCAATAACAAATAACAACAATAAAAACTCCAGTTTTAACATGGACAAATATTCTTTCTAAACTTTATTTCTATATGTCTGTAATCTTTCCAAGTAACCATATTACTGGGGATATTCTGGTTTTAGTGCAAATACAGATGAGCAACAATAATTTCATTTTATTAGAGATTAATCACTTTACAGAGGCAGAGTTTTTCACTCTCAGAATTTCATTAAAAAGAACATCAGGTTCAACATTGTGATAAACTTTCTGGCAATAAATTAAATAGAGTTTACCTGTATTTCTGTAGTTCAGAGAAAAGTACACCTGCTTTCTGTAATATTTGATAATGTCTAACTTAAAATCAGCTAAGAGAGTCTTCTTTCTTTAGGAAAAACTAACAGTTGATTTTATTTAATCTTAAATAGAGATAAATAGCTAGCTTGAAATATTTTTTGTGAAGAACAAGGGAATTAATTACCTTGTATTTAAACATTTTGCAAAATGTAAAATTATTTGTAACAACAAATTTAAACACCATTTTGGTTTGCATCATTCTGATCTAATGTTGCTTTCATGGGTCTTTTTTTCCCATATGTTTTGGTAATATATATTAAAAATGGGCCTTTGGTGTATTAGTATGTTAAATTCAGTAAGCCCTCCTAATGAGTAAATTTCAAATAAGAGGCATTCATTTCTTCTTTTCTTTCATTCGGTCTTGTTGAAGTGAAATGTTCTCTTATAATTTATGAAAATTTCTTCAAAATTGATAAAAAGCTGTTAATACAAAACTGTATTTTTAAAACTGTCATGCTGAGAATTTTGCACCCGGTTTTAATTTTTTTTGGCAAGAGCTGTTGCCTTTTCAACAGTCCAGAGCTCTCAAGCTGTTTTGCTCAGGATATAATTACAGATACTTGTTCTCTGTATATAAAATGTTCCTCAGGACTTTGAAACCCTTTAAAATTTTTGAAAACAGTTTTAGTTATCTAAACCAAAGTTACTGGGTTTTTTTTAAGAGTATTAAAACTGAAATTACTCCCACAAAGTCAGTCTGACAAGCTCTAATTTAAACTCCTCTTAAAATTTTACAAAATCAATGTATTTTATTGAGTTCTATCAAAAATGTTTGATTTCTATAATTATTTCCAATCTGACAAAAAAAAAAAAAAAAAGGAAACCGCTACATTATTTCTGATGAACTCCTGTAGTCTGACCAAGTTTATAGCAATAATGTGTATGATGAGAAAGTGTTTCAAAAGATGGTGCACATTTTCAGACCTGGAATTTCTGCCTCTCAAACAGTATCGTTGTGACTGCTTTGACCACAGAGGCCAATACTGAAGGAATTGAAAAACCCCACATACTACATACACTTTCCATGAATTTATTATCAGAGATAGAGTAGGTAGAATATTATTCAGGAAAGAAGGGGATCTAGCCTCTTCCATGCTGGGGGCTAAACACCCTTATGTATATGGGAGCACTTAGGACTGCTGTTCAGCATAGTGTGGTCAGGTAATGGCAGTCCAGCTGTGCAGCTGTATACCTTCCCTTTTTTCTCATTCTCCTTTCAAGCCCTGAATCTTTTAAATATTACAGGTGCTGCTTCGAGACACTGAATAGCAAGTTTGCCCTACTGTTGTCTGTATTGGTCCTGTGCTGATCACTTAGCATCTTTTTGCCAGAGGCAGATATAACCAGAAATTATTAGAAAAAAGGAAAATTTTAGTTATCAACTTTGCTGTTGCAGTAGGCAGAAATGCAAAACAATGAACAAATTTATACTGTTTCTAAAAATAAAGTTATGTTTCTGAGGTTGTTATGTTTTTCTTTTTCTTTTTTTTTTTTTTCTGTGAGAATGGCAATGCAGAAATCTCAGCATCGTCACCCTCCACCTTACTCACAACAAAAATGTGACTTACTGGTTTTATCAACTAAAAATAAAGGGAAAGATGGGGAAAAAAGAGTGGTGATGTAGGAGGCTGTGTTGCTACATATTCAGAGGAGTTAGCTTTCTGATATGAGACCTGAGTTCTCAAGCTAACATCTGCTCTGAGCCAGTGTCTCAAAGAGTCTCAGTCCCTATGGATTATGCAGGGTTTCTTGGAGCTAGCCACCTGATCCAGGAACTGATGTTCACTGAATGGTATTTCTGATGGAGGAAGGGCATTCATTGTTCCCAGGCAGAAGAGATGTTGAGGGCAAAAAGGGAAGATGTGAGGGGCATGTCTTCTCTGGCACTCCTCTATTGCATCTATGTACAGACCTTGAACTCCATAGCAAGGACAGAAAGTTGTACCAAGAACTTCAAAAAGTTTGGGAGGACAAATTAAAATTTAGATGATGCAGTTTCAAGATCCGTTGTTCTGTCACATTATGTGTATGCTTTAGACATGAGCAGGTCAGGGAAGGAAGGAGGGGCCCTGTAGATAACTAAAGGCTGTGGACCCTTAACATGACAAGCTGATGTTGCTTAGCTGAGGAGAGATAGGAGGCACAGAAAGAATAGAGGTAGATTTATATCTGGTATATTATTGCCAATAGCCAATATTCATTTCAACTTTTGGATGTTGTATTCTTGCACCTGCCTAGAAGAGAGATGAGTGCCTCTGACAAATGTCTATCACATGTCTAGATTGGTGCTGTTATCACAAAAAAAACACCAATTTTTGTTCCTTTTGAGAAATGTGACTCCTAGTGTAAGATTTCTGGGATGTAGTGCACTTCTTAAATCCACATTAATCATTGAAATAGCTTGCTGGTAATGAATTAGAGTCCTCCCACAGGAGCTGACTCAGCCCTCACTGGGTGGTCCCATGCAGAGGACTGTCTGTTGAAGGTGTGCTACTTCTCCCCTCCTCTTGATCTGTTTTGATCATTGACTGGCTGAGTTGAGAGATATAGAAAATCTATATTTATACGTTCTCCAAAATAAAGGGATTTGTCATTTTGTGTAGAATATTAAGCTGGATAGAACAATGGCTGGGTATGCTTCATTCTATTGGCTCCTGAAGTAGAAGTGAATACTGTTTTAGAGTAGAGTAGGGTTTAGAAAACCAGTAACTTTTTATGTATTTAGAAGAGAAATTGAATATATTAGCATATGAGTT